>NW_024067243.1:0-76438 GCF_015039405.1 Cantharellus anzutake
ATTTCAAGTGGTCGAAACCCAGAGCGAAACCAGAATCTACATCGAGCGCCCAGGATGATGAGCAACGTTTGGGGTCCCTCCTAGACGGTGAAGCCACAGTAGGCGCCCTTTCCATGGGATCATATAGTAAAAGTGTTTATTATTCCCTCGCGCAGCGTGCTATTCTAAGGAGTCTTTGTATGTTTTCACCCTTACATCGGTTATCATTGGACTGATCCACTCCTCTCAGCCCGCGCATATTTCATTTCATCCGCGGACAGCAATGACAACTTTGTCTCGTGCGGAAGCTTCACTTCCGAAGCTATCGAGCGGCTCAACTTTCCTGGTGAGGATCGAACCGAATCGGTACAATTCTTTGAGTTCAATTTGGTCGACACGCTGTTCACTATTTTGGTTGAAGGGACCTCCGCCAAGGAGTGCGTGAAGGAGCTCCGGCAACTTCAATGGATGAAAACTGCTATCCTGAAACGCCGAAATGCGAGCGACACAGAATTCCGGGAAGGTGCCGGTTTTAGGGGCTTCACTTGGACCCGTTGCTTACCTCAGTTCAGTGTTGCAAGGGCTCCTGCACTCCATCGAGTTCAGTGAGGAGTGCATAAACGAGTGAGCTTCCCAATTCATGCTCTCCATCCCGGCTCAAATAGTTGTCACAGCTTCCTTCAAGAGATATCAGCGCTTGCAGAAGCTCGGTGCGTGATTTTCTGGAGACAACTCTATTTCTTTATCATGACGTCGTTTCAGCCCCTCTCTTGTTGCAGATGCAGCGCGGAAGCTCATCAATCATGCCTTGCGTGACGTCAATGGACATTCTTTCATTGATAAAATCCTCCTTTTTTGATATTTCATCTCAAGGCCGATGCGAATCAAGAGCGAGCCACGTTGGAGATTCGGTCGGCCTGTGATGACATAGCTGGCCGGCCTGACTTCCAGTTCGGAAAAGTGCCTGCACGAGCGTGTCAAAGTGTGCGTATATGATATTCAAATGTTGTGGAATTTGTTTGGAGCCACCTTGGTAGGTACTTTGGGCTATGGGCGATAAACTATACAACTCCAACAAATGGTCACGAGCAGTACGCTGGTACTGTCTAAGCTCACAAATATTTGCTCGTGCCGCTCCTGTGACCGTCTCAGGGAAGACTGCGCTATGCCACATTCAGCTGGGAGAGTATTCCCAGGCGGTGGACTGCCTTCAAAGATGTCAAGCTGATGGCACCACAAATGAGGCTGCCACACATTACCTCTCCTTTTTGGCGGCGATACATCAGGGTGCGTGCTCATATATGCTAATGCCTATATTGATCTCAACTCCAACCATCAAGGCCTAGAAGATGAGGGTGGGTTCTTCCTCATTTTGTCGCTACCCTTCAATGCTCACTCGAATGTGTTTAGCTGCCGAAGCAATCACGAGGCTCGTTAATGCCCCTGATTTCAACCATACTGCTCCTTGCGGTCCAGCTTGCCCATGAAAAGCAACTACGGCTATCCTTGCTGCATTCTTTGTTGGAAACATCAGATAACGCACCTGTTGCAAACGGAGGATCCGAGGGAATCCTGTTGTCACGGTGAGTGGGACGTGCTCATTGATTTCGATGATGGCTCATTCATCCAATAGGTGCATCATCCGACTCACTATTGATTTGTTAAAGGAGCCGGCAGCGGAGATGCAAGTAGTCAGATGCCTTAATCTAGTACATATACTAAATTTAGTTCACAAGTCCTGTTTTGGTAGACACTTTGATGAAGCAGTTGCGCAAAGGTATACCGCTCTGGAGGTTCCTTCACATGTCCTGCTGACCTCCGTTCAGCGAAAACTTTAGTCCTAGTCGCAATTTCTAAAAAGGATGAGGCCGATGATTGTCAAGGATCTATCGTGGTTATGGCGCCACTGCATACATTGTGCCATCGACGTGTCAACAGAATGGAGCAGCGAGATTGTTGCCCAGTTATTCGACATATCGAGGGAGGTAAGAACCGTGGCAAACTAGTGCCTCTCTATCCTAATACCTCTCCAGTTTCTAGAATTGTTCCGTAACGTGTCCATGGATGCCAATGATCCCGTGGTACACGCTCATATTGTTTTCGCTTCATTCTCTTCCATCTCGCAAGAGGTCAGCACTGGTACGAACGTTTCTACAATGAGGTTGTCATGATAGTTGGATGTCACAGTGTTTGCTGCTCGACAAATGAATCCTCCCCCAAAAGAGGTTAGTGATCCTGTTTGATATTCCTTTCGTTCCTCAGTGGCACCCTCAGCGTTGACCATTACTAAGGACGTCAAAACTCTGCTAAGCTTGGTTCAGCAACACAAAGCTCTCATCAGTGGTGAAGTCGGGGAGGAACGCCTTCGTCATATCGTTCATTTTGTGTATCTTTTTCAGTTGGAACAATTGGTGAAACTTGCAGATTGGGAAGGTGTCCTCCTTGTCATCAAAGTAGGGTGCCGTGTGCTTGGTACTTCACTGTGTACTTCTCCTTTTGTTAGGACGCTTCCGCCTCCAGCCTTTCACTGAATTTGGATACATATGAAGCCATTGCAGATATCCTGGTGCGTGTCTGTCCAAGCTACCATGAGAGCCAATCAAGTACATTTCTTCAACAACGTCAGTGGGTGGAAAAAGAGTGCCCCAGCGATGGTGAGAATGTCGTCGAGTCTATTTCCTGATGAAGGACTAATAGTAATTGCCCAGTTCTTTACCTCGCACTTGAGGTCAGTCGCGCAACGCACATTCTCACGTGTCGCTGAGGTTTGCGCAATACAGGTCATCCTGCACGCCTGCCTTGATTCCAATGCTTTCATAACCGAGAAATTTTCGCGTTGGTTGAGAGCCATTTGCACTATCCTCCTCGCCAGAAATGGAGCTGCAGACCGACAGAAAGCTTTAGGTTTCATCGAACAGGCAGTTGGAATTATCCGAGATGCTGTTGAGAGTTCCGAAAATGGCGAGTACTCATAATTCCTGGTTTGTCGATTGCATTTCACAGGCTATTCCAGGAGTATCCAATGGATGAAAGGCAATGGGCATTTACTATATCGTACAATGCTGGAGTCGAATGCTTGGGTAAGGATGACAAATCTGTTCGGTCGTTGACATCAACCTGTTTCTTCCACGTTAGCGCAAACATGCTTGATGAAGGGAAGCGTTGGTTTGAGTGCGCATCCATGCTCAGTACTTTCATAAATAGCCCTGGAATGGCAGAAAAGGTGGACTTTGTTGTCTGCGTCTTCTGTATAGTCTGACTCTTTGAGGTCTAGGTCAGCGCTACTTACGAGAATCTACTAAACCGCTATCCCCCAGCCTAATTTCACATCGACGTCTCACGTTACTTCAAACCGTTGGGATAATCATCTCCCTTAGCTAATCACAATAATATGTAACATTGCACACATACCCCTAAATAACTGATGGACGCCGCCTGCAGCGGCATTACCCACTACTCTTATCGGTTCTCTTATCTGACGGCCATGGAGGAAGGCAAGGTTAAATTCAACATTGTGATTTACAGTGCTGTCCCAAATCCCCCTGCCAAATCCCCCAGTCTTTCTTCTCTTTCAGCAGTGGGCCACCCACATGTGAACGTCCGTAGAAGTGGGAATGAACCATTGTCTAAGGATCGGTTATCTAAACTTATGTCACTGCGTGCTGTGGTACATTGGTATCTGCTCTACCGGCATACGCTGTGGTGATCAAATTCATGCATTTGCAACAAGACAACTCCCAAAGCCCTAGCTTGATTCGAAACAACAAGAGGGATGCGGGTTGCAATGCATCAAAATTGAGTGTTAAGTTGCGCAGCGGGCCGTCCATAGTGACTGCGCGAGTGAGTCCGTTCAGGGCCGGGCCCTGATTGGTTTAACGCGAGGTGGGTTTGAATGTGCAACAAGATGCTTTTTTCATGAGGATTGTTTAAAGGTTCAAACTGCAGTGCGTTCTGGCCAAGATGTGGCCTGAGTTCGAAGAACCTCAATCCTGGGGAGCGCGACATTATCATGCTTTATTGGTAAGCATCACCCGGCTTCCAGGAACTATGCCCCTCCCAGATTGGGACCTACACCGACATACTAGGCTTTGCTTTTGGACTTAGGTAGACAGTCACCATCCGGGTGAGTAACATCAGCGCAGGATTTACAGACGGATTAATGCATGGATTTTTTGGGGACTAGCACAAGTTTGCGCGAAAGAACAGGAGGCTCGCACATAAGTTCATCTGTCTTACAGCTCAAAACCTTGTGGGCACTGAGTCATTTTCCGCGACCGCAAATGACCGTGTAATGGGTGATGACAACATTGGCGACAGACATTAGGGAAACGTTGGATAAGGCTGTAAAAGCGAAAATGGGTAGTGAAGAATGGAGCATGGCATGAAGGGCGAGCTTTTAAAACGACAACAGGATACGGAACTTGGCTTACAAATCAAGATAAGGACCCTGGATAGCAAGGGAATTTGCAATAATAGAGGACCTCTTGCACGAGCATTCAGTTTACGCATTCAAGACCCGCTACAGAGTAGCGGGAATATTTGCTTGACTGTTGGGACTCGGCTCTCCCTGCCGGAACCTCTTCTCTCCAGCAACATAGGCACTGAGAACTTCTAACCCCCCCAAAAAAAACAATAACTCAGGCGTTCGGCGTTCGATCGGCGCTTTAGCCTCGTGCGTCTGCGAATGGTGTACCAGAACGAGGATCACCCAGCACCTGAACCAGTGTCCGGGAAAACAGAGATTCCTCCTGTTGATTACACCCTCTGCTCCTGGCATATCCAGAATAACTGACCGGATGTCAAAGACGACTGATGCTTCTCCTGATTGAACGCAAGGAAAGCTGAATCGGCGTCCTGCAGTCCTGAAGTGCCCATGAGGGGACTTTCACAACGTGGAGTGGCCTTGCAGGCAACTTGGTAATGACAACCTCATTATTGCTTGGCCTTATAACAATTCTTAGCACAGTAATAACTTCCATTAAGCAGGAAACACCTCAAGAGAGGGCTCCAGACCCAGTAGACTTTTCGTATCCATCCGTTTATCATCGTCTGAACGTTGAATGCTCAGTCGTGACCTGGTATCCCCAGCAATGTACACGTCAGGTCTTCAGGCGATTCGCCACTGAAGATTTACATTGGAGCTTCTCGGTGCTGTGCAGCCTCGGATGTTGCTGCAATGTCGTTCAGGGTGGCATTATCAAATCCATGCTTCTCCCGCACATTCGTGTGCATTTGTGCAAGCAGTGTAGATGTTATGACTGCATGGACCATCCTTCCCTATGAGGTTGTCATCTGGTTTGGATTCAAATCATTCTCAAGGCGATGACCGGGGCAATTTCGGTCTGTGAAGATCGATGGTCCGCGGACTGCTGGATCATTAGAGCTTCACCCCCAGAGGGTCTCTGCAGGGTTGCACCGGGTGACCTGGGCCATGGGGACCGTTGTCAGTGGTGGCCAATCGACGCAGGGACGGATGAATCGGCGTTCAATCCAAGTGATGCAACGCGGTGGCGTTTGCAATCATTCGGGGCCGAATGCTCAGCCCTCACTCTCAGGATATCCCTCAGACCTAGCACGATGCATCGATCCCATATTATAACGTTGACCAGGCATGAGCTTGCGGGTTTCAGGTCAAATCGTCTTCACGCGTCCAATCTTCTCGCAGGAGCCCTGTCGGTTGGCATAAGGATCATGCTGAGTGACTCGGCAGGTTTGAAATTGTCTTTCCCCACCCTTTGCTCTGCAGTAGACTATGGAAAATTGTTGGACATAATGAGAAAGTTTGTCTGGAAAATGCGGATGGCCAGTGATTTGGTATAGACCGTGGTTTATTCGTGGAATTTCTGGGGATCATAACAAAAAAGCTTGTCCCTAAAGGTGCTATTACGAGTAGAACAATCTCGACTCATGCTCTCAACCATCTGAATGGTTCATCAATGTCACTCTATATTTGTGCTGCGTTCCACGTATTGTCGAGTATTCAATGTTCTGTGCAATCCTCGACTCGAAAAGTGGGGTTGTCACCTGCCTCTCCAAACGTCCTTACTTTCTGAGGCTTGGGGTTAGCGTGACTCAGAGGAATATACTGAACACCCAGCATAATTTTGCATTGGTGGCGCTTACAAATCTCTCCGTACGTTGACTACTCTTAGATAACCATAAGAATATGTAAACATGCTGTACATAATGTCCCTGATTTACTCGGCTGGCCGGGACATCACGGCGTCCGCCCAACCATCGGGTACGCCTTGGGCACCTTGAGATTGCTTCTCTCCCGCGACATAAGCCCCGAGAGCTTCTGACCAAACATAACGGTAAGCCAGAAGTTCGGTGAGCACTTTATAGCCTCGGGCGTCTGCAAAAGGAATGCCAGAACGGGGATCGATGTATCTGGCCGCTGAACCAGTGATCGGGCAAATGGCGGCACGTCGAGCTGAACACACCTTAGTTAACACGAAACGCGATCAAGTACCTACAACGACATACCACTAGGTCTGACCTTGGGCAGGACTTTCAGTTCACCCCAATCAACATGACTACCAAAGAGATAAGTCATGTCTTCCGATGGGGTTGCTCCTGGCGTATTAAGAATGACTAGGTTCCGGGTTTGCGTAATCGTCTGAGTATTGGTTGATTTTGGCTTGGGCTTAGGATCCGCAGAGGGGGCCGAAGTTGCAGATTCTGAGGCCTGTGAAGAATGAACAGGTGCAGCTGCGGAGAAATTCATGGGGGACGGAATCGTGGCAGGCCCTGGAGAAACAGATGGCACAGCAGGTGCATTGGTTTTCACAGCACTGGAGGATAGTGTTGTAACAATCGGCGCAACAAAGCGAGGTGGAGGCGGAGGTGGAGGTGGAACATGGGGAACAGGTTTTGGCGGAGGGCCCATGATACGCCAACCTGGCGGAGGGGTGTAGGTTGCAGGGTGAGTCACTGGGATCTGTCGATAATTCGAATTAGAATACGCAGGATGGTTATGGGGATAGGGCGTCCGTCGAGCAGACGCCGTGGTACTAGTGGAGGACGATGGAGGGTTCTGGAGTTGAGTTTGAGGGGGGCGATGATATGCAGGGGGAGGAAGTTCAACCTCCACAACAAGCGGCATTTTTGCTTTCTCTGGGCGGCTGATCCATCTCAGCAAAGGTGGTTCCACAATGGTCTTGCGGAGCTCTGTATTCCGCGCTCTACGCTCTTCTTCTTCCGTCAAGAAGCTGTTGAGCGAGGCGATGTTCTCTTCCTCTGTTTCTAGTGCATCTCGGATGAGCTCGTCTTGCGTCTTTACGCGCTGCTGAGTACGCTCTCGCTTGGGCAGAGCGGCCTACAAGAAAAATATAAAGACTGCGAACGGACATAAGTAAATACAGACATACTCGTCGCTGTTGGGCATCTTTGAGTTTGTTTTGAAGCTCATGTTTGCTTCTTACTGTAGCTTCTCTACTGCTCTTGCGTATTGCAACATCGACGATTTCGCCAGTTTCTTCATTCACAACGACGTGTTGGACGGAGACTCGTCGTTTCTTGGGGAGAGGATCTTCCCCTTCTTCCCCGGGCTCAGCCTTGTCTGTTGTCTTCGGCTTGGATGTTTGAGGTAAGCGGGATGCCCGTTCAGCTTTCCTGCGCGCGGCCTGAAGATCCTCAGCAATGACCCAGATGAATCTAACAGAGACTTACCCTGCGGGCTTCCCGCACTTCTTCTTGTATTTGCTTCTCTCCAGATGCAGCGTCATCTCTTCCGGAATCTTCATCATCGGTACTCAAAAAATCGGAAGCAAAATCGTCCTCGATATTCTCTATATCTATAGTTAGACGCGGAATGGCTTCATAAAGAAGTGAAGACACTGGCCTCCTTTATCCTCAAACTCTTCGTCATTCTCGACTTCTTCGAAACCTTCCTCGGCCTCGAAAACCCCATCGAGCAGAGCTCTCATCCTGAAGGCGAATCCAATTCAAAACCATCTCCAGTAGGGATTGGAGGCCATAATCACCGATTCCCTGCACCTGTTCTCTTGCTCCTTCCTAGAGCAAGACTGTTTGGATCGCGCTTATTGGACAACATGGCAAAGATGGAAGAAGCGGGAGGTGGCTGTGTTGCGAACACACGTCGCGTGATTGCAGCGCATTCACTGACGATCACTGTCAGACGTTGACAAGGCAAAGATGAGGCTAGAATCAGCCCTCTCGCTTGCACTTTTCTTCGGAGTGGGCGCTCGACCCTTTGGCAGCCCTGAACCTTATCTTTCTCCTGTTAGCTTGCCATATATATCCGAACATATTATATACTGGTTCCATCGAGCTTGCCTCTTCATGCGCCCCTCTCACGTTAATTGCACTGATGGGGACGTCGCTCATCACTCAGACAGGCTCACTTCGAGTGGGTTGAGCTGGCAGGTAGGGTCTGGATTATTTGGGCCATTTGGGTGGGGAGAAAACGATGTCACTGTTGTCGTAAGTCGGCTGCAATGGTTTTCACCCGCGCATCCTGATAACCCCTCACTGCGTTCGATTAAATGAAGGACCGGAACCCCCCGGTGTCTTACGGTGAGCAAATGCTATCTGCATGAGACTCTCACATTTCAACCTCGCACCTGTGCAGCCAGCAGAACTGCCGCGTTTGGGCCACGAATAACTCAAACCCCAGGTCTTTTGGGATATGTGATACCCCTCTCATCTTTCATGCATCCCTGCAATCAAGACGTTACAATACCTTCTCGTCTTCCCAGGCTCACGATGGTTGAACCAGAACCTGTCAATTTTGGTTGTCCCGATCTTTGTCCATTTCGTACCGATCAACACCCGGATCAATCTGAGGCTTGGATCGCGCTCGTTCAGCGGGGAAATTGTTCCTTCACCGCCAAAGTACGCGAGGCCGCGAGGTTAGGTGCGCGAGCTGTCGTAGTGGGAGGTAGCCCTAACAATGCGGAAGGAGATGAATTAATTACGATGTACAGCCCCGGTAAGTGCTGTCCCGAGGGCCAGCTTTGTGGTTTGCGATGACATTCGAACGCGTGCAAAACCTGACATGCGCCAAGATCCCTCTGGTGACATCAGTATTCCCGCTACATACATTACCCATGCCTCATATGCATCCCTCCTGTCAACAATTGAAGCATCCAACACTACCATTTCTGGTTTGAAGACAGTTTCTCTTTTACTATCATCAGATGAGATATGGCAATGGTATGTAGGTTGCGTTCCGGGTCTTGCGGTCCTCGGGTTACTCCTTATTCGACTTGACTTTACCTAGGCCACTGCTCACTCTCTCCATATTACTTCTCCTCCCATCAATCATGACGCTTACGACGCTCTTAATCCATCGAATACGGCAAGCGCGAGCAGAAAGATTGGAGCGGGCCCCAGAAGACATCGTGAACTCTCTTCCCTCAGGCATTTGGACAAGTGATGGCCTTGAGTTCGACGACGTGAGGAAGGGGGTAAAAGTCGTTACTCACAACTCTCGTGTGCCCCTTGGCGATGAGACGGTCCCTGCCGTCATAAGTGAGGAAGATATAATAGGGTTTCATAGGGGGACTCCTGTGCAGAAAGTCGAGGGAGCTCAAGATGACGAGGCACAGCTCAACAAAGCGCAACTTGATGCTATCACTGCACCTTCTCCCGCTGAAGGAAGGGCGGAAGCTTCAGCCACTGCTGCTACCAAGAGAATGCCCCTCGGTCAGCGGCTGACTCCTGTGGATGGCTTTGGACGGAGGTACCTGAAGAAGGCCTGGTTTAGCGCCCAATCTGAGTGTGCCATCTGTCTGTCTGATTTTGAGAGAGGGGACATGGTTCGGATCCTTCCCTGTGGACACATATTCCACCGTGACGAGGTGGATTCGTGGCTGACACAGCGGAAAAAGCTGGTAAACTGGTTTCATCGACTTTTTGGGTTAGCAGTCGTTAACAGACTTGTCTATTTCCCCCATTAGTGCCCTGTGTGCAAGGCAGATATCACGATTGCATCCAAACCTCCTTCGTTGCGATCACCAAGTCCTGCTCGCCTGGCCTCCGTGCCTCTGCCTATTGGCGATGCGGAAGATTCTGACCAGATGACATCATCTCTAGCTTCGTCTCCAGTTGCTTCGACGCCAAATCCTTCACCAAACGAACGTACACCTCTCCTCAACCAACAAAGCTAAATATGAACGCCGAGTTGCTATATTTCTGATTAGTGTATGTATGTTCTGATTGGTCTCCAGTCTTCTGGAGCTTTCTTACTGGGATACATTGTCCATTATGTATTAATAATTCCCCATTCCATTGTACCTATAAATGAGAGACTGGGTTCTCTGCAACTAAAGGATTCCCTGTCGCTATGTATGCCGTGTCTTCGTCTGTTTGCTCCTGGCGTCGAGCCAGATATGCAACTGGTCATTTCTTAGAGGAAAGAAAGGTCGGCGCTGCCAGGCGCACACCTGCACTCCCCTCCCCCTCACACACTATCCCATCCACCAACATCAATTGTCGAGTCTAGTTTACGGGCCACGAAAGTGGGAATGCCATGATTGACCCACATCTTCCGTATCTCTTCCATCCTTCGGTGATGCAAGTATTGACGTCGCCCCCGCCTAGCAACGACATGGTCAGCAAAGTGGATGACTTGGTGTGAAATTTGTGGCGTACCTCATCGCGAAGTCTGTCTCCCCATGTTCGTCCAGATACGGGGACGTCGTGAGAGTGCCCGAACCGCCGTATAAGGAGAGTATAGCGCATCTTTTCACGCAATAATATAACCCAACCACCCCTCCACACCTAAACAACGTAAACAGAGTTTCCTTCGGAACGGACATGATCCCGACTTACTCCCTAGTGTGCATATTACACTCTCCCTCGTTTCTCTGCTCTTTGTCGGTGCAACAATGCATTTGGTAGCAGCAGATGACACCGCAAAACATGCAGATCGCCGCGTCCGCGGGAACTGTACTGCATCGTTGGCATAAGAGAGTCCTTTCGTCCGCAAATAGGGTGTCCAATGCATAAGGAAGCCGAGCCAGATGATAAACGAACGGCACCTCTAGCGAAATACTACAATCCGTCGTTGCAGTGGAGAACGCTCCAAACGCTGAGCACCATCCTCCTAGCACGCTCCGCAAACCTTCATGCTTGTGCAAATCTCCTATAAGAGGTATTTGGAGCACTTCAAGCAAGCGCAAGAATTCAGAAGACGACTTCTTGGCTGGCGGGACAGGTAACAGCAGAGCCCTGTTGACTGCATGGACTAGAATTGCCGCGCGGCGCAAGAATGGAAGAGTTAAAGTGACCAAGAGTTTGTCGAAATATGACTCGTATGTGTGCAGGACCCGCTCAGCTGTGCGGTCCAAAGAATGGGAGTGACGGGTGATCAATAACACGAATTGGCGAAAATCGCCAAAAATATTCTGATGCTCGTTGTCTAGATGGACTGGGGGACAAGTGACCTTCGGGTCGTCGGAGAGGAAAGATATTAATCCAAGGGAGTTTCGCACCAGGCTAGCATAAAACATCAAAGAAGTGACGTATGGAATCATGTCTGGCGCCACTGCCGCTGCCTCGACTAGAATGGTGAGCGGATCACGGAAAAGAACTGGTGAACGTAGTTTGCCCCTCGTGCACTGGGGAAGAAGGCGCTTCACAAGCGTTCGGTGGATTGCCGTCTGACCCCCGTCGTGGTCTGTCAGCTGAAGCGAAGCCAATCTTCTAAGCGACACCAAAAGGGAACGAATCATGTGGATTGAAGATTCGCCAACATTATCTACTAATGTATCGCCGGTCCTTGGCACCCCACGTATTGATATCTCGACACATGCGATCGAGTTCGCTACCAAATGCTTCGGAAGGTATAAACCTGCCGCTCGGTCCCTGGATGATGGAAATGAACGGCCGTGAAGATGACCTGACTGCTGCGAGATCATCTCTGATACGATCCGCAAGCTATCAACCATGAAATCTGTGTCATCGATAATGGAGGCGTGATATCCCCTATCCTCTGCGGTCCAGAAAGAGAGCTCTCCTGAGCCATCACTACTCAAATAGACATCTACCTGGTGATCTTGACTCGTGCGTGATGAACCAAGGCTGACACCCTTGATCCAATCTGACAGCGACACTTGGGGAAGGATAATAGGCTGTTTGAAAGTGAGATCGTCATATAAGGGTAGGATGACGTTTCCCAACGATTTGCACAATGGACAGATGAACTCTTCGCGGTCAGTTTTTTCTGCGTGATTTCTATGTGGCTGCTGCAAATGCCGCTGTTCGATTGAACTCTTATACACCTTGAAGCAATCCACATGCATAAAATGACCACAGAACGAGCCGTGTAAGGCGAATGATATCGCTTCACGGGAGAACGCACCAAAGGAGTTGGAGGAGGGATGCTCATTTGAAAGTTCGTGGGCTGGAATGGTTTCGTCCAAAGATAATGGGAGAGTAATCGAATCTGCCAAATCAGAGGGTCGGTCTCCTGACATGGAATGTCGAAACCGGCTGGGCTGAACCAGCCCTAACGCTCCGTAGGCTCGGCTATGGTCGAGGTCTTCTTGGCACACGATGCAGCTGCCATATTGCTTCGTTGGATCCATCGTTTCCACAACCTCATCCATTTCTTCCTCGTCCACGCCCTCATCTTCGAAATGAAGCAGCACACTTTTCTGTTGTGCAGCAAACTGCTTCATGATCGCTGCTTGGCGCGCCTTGGCAGCACGTCGTTTAGCATCAGAAGAGTTAGCATCCGTCGCATGCACGGCCTTAAGGCGACGCATACTGGCCACTTCTTGAGGTAGGTGTTTCTGCAACTCCGACAAAGCCCATCCCACCTTTTTCCTAACGGGGTCGAATCGGTGACTACCCTCCAATTCGCAAAGCAACATGAACAGCGATCGATCATTAGCTTCGGAGAAAGTAATCTGGCCAGCCGACGAAGAAAACGCGACAGGTTGTTCCACTAGCGCAAGGAATAAGAGGTGTAGGATTTGGTCCAACGTGGCGTCACTGGAGTGTGAAGCATCTACTGGGGTCTGCGTGATATTGAAGATGCCAACGACCAGGATCTGCAAGAACACACGGGATGTGAATGCTTTATTCAATTCGGTGAAAGGCCCTTCAGTAACATTGATAGCCCGAGGAACAACGACTGATGAGCGATTGCCGGTCTTCTTGGTGATCCTCGTCTCGAGGGCGGCTTCGATCTCTTCGCGACGGTTCCGGGAGTAGTGGAAGAAAAAGGGGTTAACTTCGTCCCACAACTCGTCCTTGAGTTCGTAGATACCCACGTCAGTGGTACCTTCGGGGGCTCTGAAATTTGATATCCCGGAGAGGGCCTTGTCAAATGAAGGCTCGTCGATAATTCGTTCTGCAACCCGCTTGCATAGCTCCGTATACGAACACGCCCCGCATGCAAGCCCATGGATTGCCTCCCTCCTGACAACGTCTTCAACAGTGAGATTTTTGGCATTGGCGTATTCAGTGAGACACGTAATAATCACGTAAAGAAACTCTTCGATCATAGAGGTTCGCTGTTGCGGATCGTCATAAACGGTCTGAGCAATATTCCCAGAAAACCACTCAATGAGTTGAAACCGGTGCAAGATGGATACAAAGACTATGTTCGGCTCCAGGAGCACAAAAGCGGTCTGGATGATGAACAAGTCCTGATCGTAGCACAGCTCACGAAGCATAAAGTCTCGGTAATGCAGTAATTGGCCGCGTATAGCTAACCCATTCCTGACCCACAGGCCGGAACGTATTTGCGCTACCATAACAAGAACTAGACACATATAATATTAGCTTCTTCGTACCACCCAGTAGCTCGGCACTCACCCCGTAAAGGGAACTCCATGATGATCAATATGTTAGAAGGTTCAAAAAGGCGGAGGAGAACATCTCTAAGATCGTTGTAGCCCTCCTTGCGCAGATTTTCGGTCGTCAGGATATTGACATGCTTGATCAGTTCGGCGAGAAGCCAGTGCTGCGAGTGATGAAAGCTGACATTGCCCGACAAGACATCGAAATCGATGATCGAATGACGATGACCACACATTTGTATCTCGCGCCACTCAAGTGGCTCATACTTTGTTAAATCGAGCCCCCGAGAATGCAAAGAGCATACACTGATGATTTCCTGTGCAACCATCTTGATTGCATTGCACAAGCTAGCTGTCGTCGCATACTTAAACGCTTCAGCGTACGCCTTCGCCACTCGAGACAGGGATAGGGTTACATTGAAGACACTGATCCAAGAGTCTTGCTCGTACTCGACATGCGTTTCTGATGCTCGTTTGTTCGGGTTAATCCCAACGAACAGCCGACAAACACGGGTAAAGTTCGTGATGTATGTGTCATCCGAGGCGATGAGTTTTTGAACAGTTCCATTGCCACAAAGATGCCGCAGATCACTGAATATAGGCATGAATCGTTTGGATCGGAATGGAGGTGAATCAATATTCACGTCCCGGTCGCGTCGAGGGTAAGCTTCGATCACCTTGTTCGATATTTGGTTCGTGAAGAATGCCACGATGATGTTCAATAGACGATCGATGATCCTTTGGTTCCTTACGATATGCCCAGCTACTGACGGCACGGTGAAGAGCTGAACCGCGAAATATTTCACAGATGTATCAGGTTCTCTATCCACAAGAAGGTACGAATCCATTAGGCAGTTGTACACGGTAGCAAAACGTGATGCTAGGCATGAGACGGTCACGTTAAAAACAGTTCGCAGAGAATAGATTGAGCACACCCACCTACAGCAACCTTGTGATGATGGCTGATGCTGATCAATGTGATATAAAGATCCTTCAGAATGAGACGTGGTCGTCTCCAGAAACGGGTGTGAAATGAGAAGAGCCACTCTAATCTTGATAGGTTGCTGTGAGGAAGGTTTGGGTGGAGGAAAGGTACATGTCTGGGCCTAACGTCAAGGAGGCATGAGGCGACAAGCTCCTTCAAGGTGATCGCATCGGTTCCATTTATCGTGCATCTTGTCAAGTCAACAAGCCACTCGATTAGGAATGCGCTCAACTGTTCCCGAAAGGTATCGCTGGCTCTCCTGACGGTTACCCCAAGGTCAATCTGGTATAATCTTGATGCGATTCCCATTGCAACTCCCAGATGCGGTATGATACTGATAACTGCTCGCCCCTGCAAAGTGCCTGAGTCATGCGGAATACAAAGCACGTTAAATTGCATACTTCAGCATCGACTTTATCAGTCAAAGCAAAGGCTTGCTCCGGTGTATGATCCGTAAGATCGAGTAGCTGAGATGTAACCTCATCGAATGAATGTTTCTCGTCGTTCCACACAACCACCGCGTAAGGTCCGTTTCGGTGAAGATCATTTGGCGGGCCAATGATACTAGTCTCATCCGCAGGGGGCAGTGCTTCCTCAGGAGAGTCATCAAATGTATCGAGTATGTAATCAACAACACAGTTCAAGGCGCTCTTCAAGAGTCCTACCAGTTCGGGAGGGAGTTCCTGACGGGCTGAAGGCAAAACTGACCCCAAGGGGTGAAGCTTGCATTTTATGTCGCTATTCCAGGCCTCCTCGTCTCCGCAATCGCAGCAACCCCCTGGTTGCAGGGAGATGTAGAACGATACATTATGGCCCTCATGACTGGAAGCATGGAAGCACCGCGAGCATAGCACGCAGCTATCGTCCACAGCACAATCCCTATCGGAAGGGCACGATCCAGCTTGGTATCATTCCTGGGAGATCCAACCAGCTCCACTCACTTGCATTTATAACAGCATTCGCCTCTCTTGAAGATGTGGCCACAGGGCATGCCAGGAATATCATTATTTTGGGATGGATAAGTTTTTGCCTGATGTTCAGATAGAAGAACTCCCCTTCCTGGAGGCTCGCTGGAAAAATAGTGCCCGTAATTCCCAAACATACTCGAGTAAAGAGTTCGCAAAACAGTCGTTCTACCTTCCTGAGTCCAATCGAAGTCGTGGAGCTCGATGAGGAGCTCGAAGGTTGATCGTATGTGTTCCGCAATGTCCCGCATGTTCATGAACGAGACATCTGCGGATGATGAGCTTCCGGCAGCTAGTGAAGCGATCCAGGACATGCTGACTGCTAACTCGCGACTTTAATACAGAGGCTGGAGTCCTGCGTCGTGACAATGACGCGTAAGTCACAGTTTCTCGATCAATTACTTACATAAATAAGTATTTGAGACTGGTGATGAACCGCCCAGCGCTACAAACCAACCAGCCAACGTCGCCGCTCGCATCCAGCGGCGGCCCAATGAGCGATGTATGTCTCCCGTTGGCCCCTCAGCTTTGTCTCATTAGCTAAATAGGCAACGAACTCTACAGCCGAGTCAACGTCAAGTCGATTCTGCAGCGCTAGATTATTTAGTCACTGAATTCACACATACCCTCAAGCATTCTTCTAAAATTGCTCATGCGCGCTTCAAACGGCGAGAAAAGGAGCTAATTGACGCTGGATACGTTGCCCCCCCACCGTCTCAGAAGGAACCAAAGGCAGCGGTTGGCAGCGTTCGAGATTCAGTAAACTCGACTGCTTCAACCCCTAGACCGTCAACTGGCGAGCCTTCAGATGAAGAGGACGTTGCTGCACGGCAAAGGCTAGAAAATATTGGCGTTATCGTTGGTGGGAATCTGGCAGAACGGTATGATCGGATGTCTCTCTTAGATTCACAGTTTATTCATCACCTTGCCTGATGTCAAAGATTAACCCGTAGTCGTTCTACACGTTTCACCGACCCCCTGGACACTATCAAATTTCTTTGCAAGGACGTATGGACAGCCATATGGGATAAGCCAGTTGACAATCTCCGGACAAATCATCGGGTAATGAATGCGGTCCCGCTGTTCGATACTGATCGACTAGATTAATCGCTGCTGCTAGGGTGTTTATGTCCTCCAGGATAATTCCTTCAAACCGCTGCTACGAATATCTTCGCCTCAAGGCAGCGCCGAATCATTGCGGCAGGCTCACCTGGTTAGCCCCTGTCTGACGGCCCAATCATTGGCAATCTCATATCTGTTTCCCAGTATCTCGCTTACCCCGCTGGTTTAATCAAGGGCGCTCTTCAGCGCCTTGGGATCCCCGGGGCCGTCATTCCAGAAGTCACCACATTGCCACAATGTGAGCACGGATTACGATAAAGCTTCACCCACCTCCAACTCGGCGTTTAGGTACTTTTCAGGTCAAACTTGCAAAGACTTTATGAATGCTTTCATCGATCATTACGCTATTCGCTGTGACGGGCTCACGAACGATGATTAGTTAACACCATTAGTATTTTCGATACACTATCCCACGAAAATACTTGTCGACGCAAGCACAGTTTACATTTCAAACAGCAAAGTGTTTCAAAGAGTACAGCATGACTCTTCCTTTGTCATTTCCGACGGCGAAATATTCCGTTCCTGGAGAAAAGTCCAACGCAGTAACTGAACCATGAATTGCCATGGGAGTTGGCCAATTAGCAAATACTTTGAGACTTGGGAGGTGTATCTATAAAGAGGATATGTTCAATATTGATGACTGCACTGGTGTTACTTAACTCACCATCTTGAGTTGGCATTCTTTGTCGTCGCTCGCTGCAGCGATGAGCTGACTGGAAGGATCTATCCTCATGCTGGTGATGGAGGTTTTTAGGTTGGTAATTTCTTTGAGGGGATTGACGCTTTTTCCCATAGAATCTTGTCGCACGGCGGAGCGATCATAAACGCTGACGATTCCTGTATGTGTCCTTCGTCCTAGCGTCAGTAATATCCCAAGATGGAGACAATCGACTTACCCCACAGCATAGTAGTCACCTTTGGTACTCCCTTCGAGTATGTTTGGCTTATAGGTGCCTTCATCCCTCCAACGACTTATGCATCGTCGCATGCCGATATCCCACAAGTAAACTTCGGAATTATCACCTAGTGTCATCAGTTGATCTTGGCCAACCCAGCATAAATCTTTGATGTCGGTGTTCATTTTCATACTCCCTGTAACTGGTCCTCCTGTAATGTTTTGTGACCAGTCAACAAGGTAGACATAGCCATCTCGACCGCCGACGGCAAGAAATTTGCCATCCGGCGAAAACTTAGATATGGAGAATGAATCAACCACACGATCCTGGAGAATCCTTCCTCTGGATGTGGTGCTCTTCCAAAAGGCACTGGAAGACTTCACGAAGCGATCAGACTGGATGTCATAAACGTAGTAATAGGGTCTTTCAGCGGTTAAGAGGATAGAGGAGCCAGTGGGGTGAAAAATGGCGCGGGGTTTGCGAAGCTCGGTCGCATGAACAGTATGTAGGAGTGGATTCATCAATCCATCGATCTGCAATTGAAACATGTTAGAACGAGGGAGATCATGAAGGCGAGAACATACATTGAACAGGCGTAAACGATTATCCATCCCCGTCGAGAGCATGACAGACACAGCGGGAGAGGGATGAAATCGGACAGATAATATTGAGGCGTAGGACCTAGCTGCACTGTTTGCATCACGAAGGTGTTCAATCTTCAAGGAATCCGACGGGAGCGCCGAGGCCTTGGCTGAGGTGTTCAATATCCCGGAGGTAGATCTGAGAAGGTGTTCTAGTTCCTCGTGCTCATCCTCAGCATCGTCAAGGGAAGAAAGACGTTTCCGCTTCTGGTGGAGTTTGCCGCGTGCATTGGTTGCCCACTCCGGAGTGGGGTTCATGCGCTCAAACCTTCAAATAAGATGTTTATCATTAGTTGTTACCGCATGAAGGACTCGGCGGTGCTCACTGTCTCCGTAATTTAGCTTCGTAAATCCTCCCTGTAACTTCATCATCTGCGAGGGAGTCGCGCAGCTTGTAGAGCCGTGTATCAGCCGCAAGAGATATTTTGATGTTGTCATCGGACGGGTCTGCCCAAGCGGATTTGATTTTTGGGATTTCGTACGTCGGTCGGGGGGGACAAGCGGAAGTCGAATCTTGTGGCCCATTGGACTCGGACTCGTCATCCGATTCAACAGAACTCTCCGACATTTGGGGTATCTCATCTTCCTCATCTCCAAGCAAATCCGTCACAGGAGTGACAAGGTCATCCATCACAAAGAGCTTTGGCACGAATTCGTTGGTCGACCAGTGAGTAAAGGAATCACGATAACTCACATCCTCATCCCGCACATTCTCCAAGCCAGTAGTCACATACTGTTCAGCATCAGGCGAGTCGCCTATTTCCTTCTTTCGTGGCTTGACCTTCGGAGCAGACAGCTTGCCAAAGAGGATGCGCTCAAGTCTTAGTTCGTCCTCGTCCTTTTGCGGTTCATGATCTTGCGGGATGCCAGACAATGCTGAGGGCTGTGCCGAATCAAGTCCAAATGTCTCCTCATCACTCAGGTCATCTGCGTCAAACCGTAACCGTTTTCTAGGCGCCTCCATGTTGAGCTATGAACTTTGAAAAGACGAGGATTTGTGTGGCTGTACACATCATGTTGTGGACTCGTCCAATTCAGTTGGTGTTTAGAAGGCGTTGTTCTCGATCGTCCCACATCCTTCAGATGTCGCACTCAGCGGGGCTCTACAGGCCTAGATCAGCCACCCCTTCTTCTCAGCCATCCTTTTCGAAGAAGCCACGTGTCCAATCGCCTGAACATGATTCTGGTCCTCTTGACACTGTCTTTGCCCAAAACCCTGCTCAAGATTCAACGGAGTTGCAAGTTGATAAGGAATCCAATATATCGCCTGAGATACCCAAAAGACAAGTGGGAAAATCAAAATCGAAGAAAGCCAAAAGGAGGCCACCACCCGAGTCTGGGTCCCCAGAGGATGTAAATCTCCGGGATGTTTTTACTTTACTGGGAGAGGAGGTTGTTTCACAAGCAGAACGCGAAGAGAGAGACTATGACGCGCCGGTGGAGCTCTACTCAGAAGTCGAACTTACTGTTCGTGACATCAGCTCGAGCGGTAAGTGCGTATTCGGGGTTTTCGTTTTCACAGAATACATATTTTAGCCAGGGGAATCGATATCGCTGTTGCCTGGGCCTCATACACCGTGGGCTGTACTCGTTCCCTTTGCTCTCCCTGCGGAGACCATTCGGGCTCGCGTATATCGGCATTCACGATTGCATTCCTACGCTGATCTACTGGAAGTTATAACGCCCAACCTCGAGCTGAGGGATGACTCGCTCGTTCGTTGCAGATACTTTGGGACCTGTGGTGGATGTCAATACCAAGTGTGTTCACAACAGTTAGCGGAGTCTACCCCGATCTCAGTCGCCGCGTAGATGATCCCGTACCATCAGCAGTTAGCTTTCAAGAGGAGGGTAGTGGAGAAAGCTTACGCTACATATTCCGGGCTGAACCCTGACCAGGTCCCTGCAGTCCTTCCGACTATTCCCTCGCCAAATCAGTATGGATACCGAACCAAAATTACACCTCACTTCGACGCACCTCCGAAAGGCAAAAAAACAGAAGCTCAAGGGGCATCTGGTAGCACCGATCCACTGCGGAAAGAATGGGAACTTCGAATAGGGTTTGACCAGAAAGGTCGTCGGACGGTTATGGACATTGAGGTTCTTAGCCCTTGCCACTTGCTGCTGCTGACTGGCTGAGCGGGAATTCCCGCCCTCAGGAATGTCCAATCGCAACAGATGTGCTCAATAAAGGCTTAGAAATTGCACGAAAAAATGTCCAGCAGTACGTTGTATCACTGCTTGCTCGCGTAGTAACTAATTACTCCCGTCGAGGAAGGACTATCTCGACCTACAAGAAGGGCGCAACACTTCTCCTTCGTGATTCACTAGCCGTACCCGTGTGGGAAACCAACCTATCCAATGGGGAGGAGGCGTTTACAAAGAGCGTGATAGCGGAAACAGATGATCAAGATGAGCGACATTATTGCATCACATCCCACAAGGCCACAGTGCGGGAGCGCGTGGGCGATACGTTATTCGAGTTCTCCGCCGGATCCTTCTTCCAAAACAACAACTCGGCTCTAGAACCCCTTACCTCGCATGTTCGCGATGCGATTTTTTCGTCCAGCGAAGGAGAGGCCCTCGAGCCAGGCTCGACAATCCGCAAGTCCCCAACTCACCTCGTAGACACATACTGTGGCTCGGGCTTATTTTCTCTAACCCTCTCTCCGCATTTTTCCCACGTGGCTGGGATCGAAATAGACTCTGCTGCGATACGCGCTGCCCAACACAACACAAATCTCAATGGGCTTTCGCTCTCAAAGCACAAATTTCATGCAGGCAAATCCGAAGACATCTTCGCCTCAGTTTTGTCCTCTTCAGAAGAAACATTCCCGCCTGATGACACTGTTGTTGTGGTTGATCCACCTCGGAAGGGTTGCGACGAGGCGTTCATAGATCAGGTTGTGAGCTTCGGCCCTAGCGTGCTGGTGTATGTTAGCTGCAATGTTCATACACAGGCAAGGGATGTGGGTATGTTGATAAGAAAAATGGAGGTCAAGGGTGAGGGCAGCTATGTATTAGACAGTTTGCGAGGATTCGATCTCTTCCCGCAAACTGCGCACGTTGAAAGTGTTGCTGTTCTCCGTAGAGTTGTCGTACATTCGGTGTTTCATTAATGATTACCAATGCTGAGAGTGTCATGCTTACATCATTCATGCTTACGTTATCGATCAGTCCAAACTCAAAGCCCGAAAGGTATATGAGGGTCGCGGGAAGATCTTCTGCGCCGAACATCCCTTGTACCGCTTACTAGATCGCAAAAGTACATTATGTCGCTATTGCAGGACGTCCTCAAACCCACTGTTAATGGGGGTCTGCACTCCGCAAAATCCAGAGATCTTGACGTCTCTTTTGAATCCCCGGCCAGACGAGCCGCCACGCCATCCTTTGAGGATGCGGGAAGCGATGACGACGAATACATTAATGTTGTGAGCACTCCTTTCACTTTTGACACTGCGGAGTGTGTCCTTACTGTCTCGCGATCGCCTAAGGTGTCGATACCAGGCACCCCCAGAAGGGTCGCCTCACGTCCCATTTCCCGATCAACATCACCCACTAGATCAGGTGCTGCGCTGCGTAAGGCGCCAGGCCCTCTCCACATCACTTTATCCACCCCTAAATCCAAGACGGACCCTCTGCGGGTCCTCACAACCGATCTCATCCAACGCATTTTCTCCATGCTCTCTTCGAAGGACTTAGCGAGCGCATCGTGCGTTTGCGTAAAATGGAACAAGAGCCAGAGCTTGAATTATTGTAAGCGCCCTTACTTCACTATCTTGCCTCGAGCACGCTAATGGGTCATCGGATTTGGTCAGTATGGTTCCGTCATTACAGGAAGGAAGAATTTGGTGACAAGTCCCTTCCGACAGGGAAGTGGACTAGAAGAGAGTCGAAGGAGAATTGGGTACGTTTCCGTGCGCAACGTCAGAGTATCTATTTCCTCAAGACTTCTGGCAGCGTAAAACCTATTTTCAGACACTCCGCCATAGTGCCGAACTAGATGGAAACACATCACGCTATGGTTATGCAACTCCCCAGTATTCCGGTTCTGGTCATGCAACACCAAAGGAGATGCGCGAGGAACGGTGGGCCCAAGAAAATTCTGGGCCCAATGGGACAGGACTGGGAAAGATCGAGATGAGGGAAATGTACAAAAGCCTCGGTGGGCGGATGGCCAAGAGTAAGAATAGAGGCAGCGGCCGAGACAGGGGTGGATGGGAAGGGGCGGCGATCCTTTGAATTAAGACCTGGTAGCTCGATCATGGACAGATTGGATGACAGCTTGTCTTACACTCTAGCATCGTATTTTCACTGAACATCAGCACTGTATAGTCACTAGTGTATGTTGTGGCCCCACACTGTATGAGTGGAATATACGCATTTTTCGTGGCAACTCCGCATGGTTCTAATGAGATACTTGTCTGAATGAAAAAGCTAGTTGCGATTTCCCGAGGTTTAGCACGTAATTACGTGCTCAAAGCTCACGAAATGTCTCACCGACGTCAACTCACCAACCAGCGGAGTCATGGGACTATTGTATTTAATCCTCAGGAGGTCAAGGCAGCAAGTTCAAGGCTATCACGCCAAAGCTCTTGTCTGGTTTCATCGCCGAGTCACAAGCGTTAGGCGGAACATCAGTTGATCATTTCTGGATCGTGGTTGGGCAATGTCATCCCCAGCTTGAGGAAAATAGTGCGTCGAGATCCTCTCCGTGGGCATTCTCTACTCATCCCTTCTCAGTTAAGATCCTTCGGTACACAAAATCCTCTTCCCCCCTTCATTCTGAGACCGAAGGGGTCGATCGAGAAACAATCAACTTCTCTCCAATATATCAGATGGGCGCAGAACTTTTCACCCATCTTTGCATTGCTTGTAGGTCTTGATACCAATCTCCTGAGAAACTGGTGAAAAACTCACGTCAGTTATGAATCCTAGTCGTCGTAAATCTGGGAGCAGGACACCCCCCTCGATTAACGATTTCATCGCAAAGGATACGGACGAACTCCTACAGATGGCTGCCTCAGAAGGGCCCGGGACTGGGAAGCACGCTGCTCTAAAAGCTCTGGTATGTCGTGAAAGCGAATAACACATCTACTGAAATCTCAACATGTTGATTCAGATATTCAAACGTGACGGCCAGTCATGTCCATTGACTGGCGTGCCTTTCAACACTAAGTATAGTGTTGAGCCAATTTTGGCCCATATAATTCCTAACTCAGTCCATAACAAGGTATAGCACTACAATTCTAAGGTAGCATTGATTAATCTTCGTTCTACTGCACAGCCTGATACTATCAAGTGCATTGGCATGCTCGGGCAGCTGTCCGTGACCTTGTTCTGGAACAATTGAATGGCCTAATCAGATGCGCAAACTGCGTATGGTGACATTTACTGGGGAATTGAGGCCCGCAACGAGAACGGAATGGTGCGATTTTCAAGCTCGACGTGCTTTACCATCACTCATCAATCCTAAGAATAAATACATCTATAGGAGAGTTCCCTATGAGACTGAGGAGGGGCCCGGAATCATTCGCCTTTGTGATGGGGATCAGATTGTCTTTGGAGGAGGCCCTGAGGCAGCACGACTTGGACCAGGCCCCAACCCGTTACTTTGTAACCTCCGGCTTGCTGTGGCTCGGGTCTTGAGGATGAGTGGCGCTGCGGACATTATTGCACAGATGATAGATGATGGAGATGACACAGATTTCCCTCACGTTTACGTTGCGTCGCCAGCATTTTGTAACATTCTTGCTGCTCAACTCCAACTTGCAGGAGGGGTTCTTTTGTAGGCAATTAGTGAAATTGTGGAGGTTACAATGTGATGCGTCGGAAGCCAGCAAAATAGTTCTTTACATAGCCTCAAACATGAGCAACGCGAAACTGGGACAGCTGAGAGGATATCAGAACGTAACTCACAAATGAGAAGACCAACCCAACCAATTGACGTACTGCAACCGCCACCATGAGGGTTGGCCTTGTTCTCGGGGATACTGACGCTGCGGAGCGCTTGACTGGAAGAGGCCTCCTTGATTTCGTAGAAGTTGGTATCAGCTGCTTGTGTGAGACCAGTTTTCTCGAAGCCTGGATGTATGTTCTTTGGGTCCCCCTGATACGATCATCTCAGTCAACGACGACCTCGGCCTTGGGGTACTAGTGGAAGGGAGCGGCAGCGAAAGCATCTTAGTCTTTGCGAGAGACGCCGGGGTCTAACGTTTTCGGATGTGACACGGTATACCCATAGGAGGTCGGCAATCTTCAGCAGCTAGGTTGGTGAGAACCTCGGAGGGAGATTCAGAGGCCACGACACCAGCACCGTAACCCTTGGTCATGGACTCGGCACCAGCGCGCATGTAAAAGCACTTAAGATGTATGCACCAATGCCAATATCAGTAGAAATGTCATTGGTGATCTGGTTGAAACTTGACGGCATTCAGACTGTCGGTTGATGGAAGGAATACTGGCGAGGACCATGGCCGCGCTCCATCCAGAGCCCCCATTTCAGCCCTCAAATCTTTGGGCCTCAACAACCGCAGTTGACGAGTCCTCTTCCCACAATCGGGTCTGAATCAAACGCTGTGTGTCACATGTTCGAAACTCAGCGAAAATCAGAAATGAAATCGTTATTACCGATGCCAACTCACCGCGATGGACAGGCATGCTTTGGCTGTTATGGAAGCTGCGGAGTCATGGGACTGGCCTCCCACCTATCGCATTCGAGCCTCAGGAGACCGAGGTAGCGAGTTCAAGGCTATCATGCCAAGACTCTTGTCTGGTTTTGTCGCCGAGTCACAAGCATCAGGGGGAACCTTAGTTGATCGATTCTGGGTCGTGGTTGGGAAATGTCATCCCCGGCTTGAGGAAAATAGTGCGTCGAGATTCCCTCCTGCATGGACATTCTTTACTGATATCCCTCTTCAGTTAAGATCCTTCGGCATGCAGAATTTTCCTCCCCTCTTCATTCTGAGACGGTATTATTCGAAGGGGTCGATCGAGAAACAATCAACTTCTCTCCAATATTTCAGATGGGCGCAGAACTTTTTACCCATCTTTGCGTTGCTTGTAGGTCCTGATGCCAATCTCCTGAGAAACTGCTGGAGTCAGTATCAGTTATGAGTCCCGGTAGTCGTAAATCTGGGAGCGGCACACCCTTCCCAGTTAACGATCTAATCGAAAAAGATACGGACGAGCTCCTACAGATGGCTGCCTCAGAAGGGCGAGGGACTGGGAAGCAAGCTGCTCTGGAAGCTCTGGTATGTCGTGAAAGCGAACGACACGCCGACCTAAATGCCCAATATTTCGATTCAGATATTCAAACGTGACGGCCAATCGTGTCCATTAACTAACTTGCCCTTCAACACTAAGTATAGTGTGAAGGCACATTTGGTCCATATAATTCCTAACTCGGTCCATAACAAGGTTAGCGCTACGATTCTAAGGTGGCATTCATTGATCTTCGTTCTACTGTACAGCCTGATACTATCAAGTGTATTGCTATGCTCGCTGGGACAGCTGTCCGTGACCTTGTTCTTGAACAGTTGGATGACCTAGGCAACCTTATACATGTCGAATCAAATGCGCATGCTGCATATGATGACATTTACTGGGGAATTGAGGCCCGTAACGAGAACGGAAAGGTGCGAATTTTCAAGCTCGACGTGCTCTGCCATCACTCATCCATCCTAAGATTAAATACATCTATAGGAGAGTTCCCTATGAGACTGAGGAGGGGCCCGGAATCATTCGCCTCCGCGATGGGGATCAGATTGTCTTCGGAGGAGGCCCTGAGGCAGCACGACTTGGACCAGGCCCCAATCCGTTACTCTGTAGCCTCCGGCTTGCTGTGGCTCGGGTCTTGAGGATGAGTGGCGCTGCGGACATTATTGCACAGATGATAGATGATGGAGATGACACAGATTTTCCTCACGTTTACATTGCATCGCCAGCGTTTTGTGACATTCTTACTGCTCAACTCCAACTTGCAGGGGGTGTTCTTCTGTAGGCAATTGTGGAGGCTACAATGTGATGAGTCGGTACAAGCAGAGGATATCATCAGAATGTGGCTTACAAACGAAAAGATAAATCGGCGTGCTGCAACCGCCACCGTGAGGGTCGATCTTGTTCTCGGGAATATTGACGCTGCAGAGCGCTGGACTGGCAAAGGCCTCGTTGTTTTCGTAGAAGTCGGTATCAGCTCCAGTTTTCCCGAGAACCTGAATGTATGTTGGGTGATGACCTTTCCTGATTGGGCAGAACACGAACCTTGGGAATAGCGGTAGCAGCGACAAATTTCCGACGATGGGAAAACCAATTGCTTGGCAATCGACCTCCTTGCGAGGACAGCAGCAGCACCATCGGACGCATTACCTGCATGCGTGGCCATCTTCCTCGAATGAAGGCAGTTTGAGCTTGGCCAGGCTCTCAGCTGTGATGCCCTCCCTGATACCATCGTTTTTCAATCAACTAGCGTTGACGGGAATAATTTCGGCCTTAAGAGCAGTGACGGCTTTTTGCAAGCTGGAAGGGAGCCGCAGCGAAAGCATCTTGGTCTTTGAGAGAGATGCCGACGTCGGAGGCGACGTTTTCGGAGGTGATACCCATAGGTTGGCAATCTTCAGCAGCTAGGTTCGTGAGAACCTCCGAGGAGGTTTCAGAGGCGACGACACGAGGACCGTCACTGCCTTAGCCTATCCAAAGTAAAAGCAGTTACGGTTAGCTCGAATTAGATGTACGCATCAATGCTAATATCAGGTAAATGTCATTGGCAATATGGTTGACGGCGCTCAGACTATATAATATTACGAAGTCATAGAAGCTGGAGTCCTGCCTAACTCGGACTGGAAGAGCACTTGTCGGTTGATGGAAGCCTTTTCGGGGATACCGGTAAGAACCATGGCCTCTCATTCGCAAAGTCAGGAGTTGCTGAGAACGTTCATTCAGCCCTTAAATCGATCTGACATAAGTATGTATTTTTGGCGGCGCTTCTACGGTTGGCCAGCAGGGCCAGGTCCAACTTTCGCATTGTGGCCACCAGGTCACGTGACCGGGACTTTTTGAGCTCACTGCTACGCGTGTTTACATTTTAACAGCTTCGGTACTGCCAAAAACACACTAGGCACCACATCAGACTCGTACCCAGTCATTTTCACTCCATGGACGCGCGCGCGACACTGCAATGTGGTAAGTAGCTTTTGTATTCAATGTAAAGTCACGGTCTGCTTTCAATACAAAGAGTCACATGCTACTCCGAAAATTTGCGGATGACACTTCAACTGGTACACATTGGCAATGGCAGTACACTTAAGCACTTGCCAAATTTGACGCGATCCTCAATTCTGGGACACATGAGGTCCCCATGCAAAACGTGTCTGCGCAAATTTTCGGAGCAGCATGTGACTCTTTGTATTGACAGCATAACATGACTTTACATTGAATACAAAAGCTACTTACCACATTGCAGTGTCACGCGCGCGTCCATGGAGTAAAAATGACTGGGTATGAGTCTGATGTGGTGCCTAGTGTGTTTTTGGGAGTACCGAAGCCGTTAAAATGTACGTAAACACGCGTAGCAGTGAACTCAAAAAGTCCCGAGTCACATGACCTGTGGCCACAATCAACCTGGCCCTGCTGGGCAACCGTACGCTTCTGAATCAAGCGCTGTCTATCACGTGCTCAAAACTCAGCGAAAAAATCAGAAATGAAATTGTTCTTACCGATGCCGACTCACCGTGATGGACAGGCATGCTTTGGCTGTTATGGAAGTGGCGGAGTCATGGGACTGGCCTCCCACCTATCGCATTCGAGCCTCAGGAGACCGCGATTTCAAGGCTGTCACGCCAAGACTCATGTCTGGTTTCATCGCCGAGTCACAAGCATTAGGCGGAACCTTAGTTGATCAATTCTGGATCGTGGTTGGGAAATGTCATCCCCGGCTTGAGGAAAATAGTGCGTCGGAATCCCCTCCTGCATGGAGATTTTCTATTGATATTCCTTCTCAGTTAAGATCCTTCGGCACACCGAGTTTTCTTCCCCCCTTCATTCTGAGACGCTGTTATTCAAAGGGGTCAATCGAGAAGCAGTCAATTTCTCTCCAATATTTCAGATGGGCGCAGAACTTTTCGCCCATCTTTGCGTTGCTTGTAGGTCCTGATGCCAATCTCTTGAGAAATTGATGAGGGAGTCAGTATCAGTTATGAATCCCAGGAGTCGTAAATCTGGGAGCGGCACACCCTTCTCGGTTAACGATTTCATCGCAAAGGATACCGACGAACTCCTGCAGATGGCTGCCTCAGAAGGGCTCGGGACTAGGAAGCGAGCTGCTCTGGGAGCTCTGGTATGTCGTGAAGCGAATGACACATCTGCTGAAATGCTCCACATTTTGATCCAGATATTCAAACGTGATGGCCAATCATGTCCATTAACTGGCTTGCCTTTCGCTTTCGACCCTGAGGATGGCGTCAAGCCACATTTGGCGCATATAATTCCTTACTTGGTCCATAACAAGGTTAGCGTTATAATTTTAAGGTGGCATTGATTAATCTTCGTTCTGTTGCACAGCCTGAGACTATCAAGTGTATTGCCATGCTCGCTGGGACAGCCATCTGTGACCTTGTTCTGGAACAGTTGAATGGCCCAGGCAACCTTATGCTTATCCAATCAGATGCACATGCTGCATATGGTGACATTCGCTGGGGAATTGAGGCTCGCAACGAGAACGGGATGGTGCGATTTTCAAGCTCGACGTGCTTTGCCATCATTCATCAATCCCAAGTTTAAATACATCTATAGGAGAGTTCCCTATAAGACTGCGAAGGGCCCCGGAATCATTTGCCTCCGTGATGGGGATCAAATTGTCTTCGGAGGAGGCCCTGAGGCAGCACGACTTGGACCAGGCCCCAATTCGTTACTCTGTAATGTCCAGCTTGCTGTGGCTCGGACCGTGAGGATGAGTGGCGCTGCGGACATTATTGCACAGATGATAGATGATGGAGATGACTCAGACTTCCCTCATGTTTACATTGCATCGCCAGCATTTTGTGACATTCTTACTGCTCAACTCCAACTTGCAGGGGGTGTTCTTCTGTAGGCAATTGGTAAAATTGTGGAGGCTACAATAACACATCAATCCAAATTACCAACAAAGCAGTCCTTCATATTGCCCCATTCGTCAGTCAATTTAAATAAGAAGAATCGTAATCCATAAACGAGAACTACAACCGCCACCACGAGGGTTAATCTTGTTCTCGGGAGAACTGACGTTGCAGAGCGCTTGACCGGCAAAGGGCTCGTTGATTTCGTGGAAGTCGTTACTACTTAGCTTGTGTGAGACCAATTTTCTCGAGAACCTGAATGTATGTTGGGTAATGACTTTCCCGTTCGTGGGCAGAGCACGAACCTCGGGAATAGCGGCAGCAGTGACCACCTCCCAACGATGGGGAAACTCTACCGCTTGGCAACCGACCTCCGTGCAGGGAGCACAGCGACAGCACCATCGGACGCATTACTCGCGTGCGTAGAGCCATCTTTCTTGAATGAAGGAAGGGCTTGAGCTTGGCCAAGCGATTAGCTGTGACGCCTTCCCCGATGCTATCGTCGCGATCAACGACAACCTTGGCATTGACAAAAAGATTTTCGGCCTTGAGAACAGCAGCGGCTTTTTGACAGCGAGTGGTTCTTGGTTCAGCTGTAATGCGAAGCGCCGCCGGAGCGAAATATGTCTAATCAATTTGAGGTCCAAAATGGGGGGCTGCCGTTCACATAATGGGTGATGTTCTTATGTAGGTTTGCCACCATGTACCACCATGAGACACAATAACCAGCAGTCCGTCAAATGCCAACACGCCACACACCACGTGCTCAAATTCTGAACAGGAATATTGATGAAATCGTTCTTACCGATGTCAACTCACCACGATGGACGGGCATGCTTTGGCTGTTATGGAGGCGGCGGAGTCATGGAACTGGCCTCTCACCTATCGTATTCGAGACCAGGGTAGCAAGTTCAAGACTATCACGCCAAAACTCTTGTCTTGTTTCATCGCCGAGTCACAAGCGTTGGGCGGAACTTTAGTTGATCAATTCTGGACTGTTGTTGGGAAATGCCATCCCAGGTTTGAGGAAAATAGTGCGTCTCGACCCCTTTCTGCATGGAGGTTCTATACTGATATCCCTTAGTTAAGATTCTCCAGCACACAAAATATTCCTCCCCCCTTCATTCCGAGACGGTATTATTCGAAGGGGTCGATCGAGAAACAATCAACTTCTCTCCAATACTTCAGATGGGCGCAGAACTTTTTGCCCATCTTTGCGTTGCTTGTAGGCCCTTTTGCCAGTCTCCTTAGAAACTGATGAAGGAGCCAGTATCAGTTATGAATCCTAGGAGTCGTAAATATGGAAGCGGTACACCCTTCTCGGCCGACGATTTCATCGCAAAGGATACCGACGAACTCCTGCGGATGGCTGCCTCAGAAGGGCTCGGGACTAGGAAGCAAGCTGTTCTGGAAGCTCTGGTATGTCGTGAAAGCGAATGACACATCTACTAAAATGTTCAACATTCTGATCCAGATATTCAAACGTGATGGCCAATCATGTCTATTAACTGGCGTGCCTTTCGACCCTGAGGATGGCGTCAAGCCACATTTGGCGCATATAATTCCTAACTCGGTCCATAACAAGGTTAGCGCTACAACTCTAAGGTGGCATTCATTGATCTTCGTTCTACTGTACAGCCTGATACTATCGAGTGTATTGCTATGTTCGCTGGGGCAGCTGTCCGTGACATTGTTCTGGAACAGTTGAATGGCCTAGGCAACCTTATCCATATCGAATCAAATGCACATGCTGCATATGGTGACATTCGCTGGGGAATCGAAGCCCGTAATGAAAACGGGAAGGTGCGATTTTCAAGCTCGACGTGCTCTGCCATCACTCATCAATCCCAAGGTTAAATACATCTATAGGAGAGTTCCCTATTTGACTGCGAAGGGCCCCGGATTCATTTGCCATTGCGATGGGGATCAGATTGCCTTCGGAGGAGGCCCTGAGGCAGCACGACTCGGATCAGGCCCCAATCCGTTACTTTGTAACCTCCAGCTTGCTGTGGCCCGGGTCTTGAGGATGAGTGGCGCTGCGGACATTATTGCACAAATCATAGATGATGGAGATGACTCAGATTTCCCCCACGTTTACATTGCGTCGCCAGCGTTTTGTAGCATTCTTACTGCTCAACTCCAACTTGCAGGAGGTGTTTTTCTGTAGGCAATTAGTTACCTTGCTAGCAGGGTCACTTCCAGGGTCACAATTAATTCTACTCTCGCACCCTGTTGATATTGCTATTATAGCAGAGTTGGCAGCAACAATGGCAAGGGCTTTGCGGTAATGTGAGTCGGACGCTGCAGCACGACGAAGGTATGACGGCCAGTGACAACAAATGGCCATATGACAATATAATTCTTCCGTACTCCGCTAATCAGCTAGACCTCGTTAAGACCAAACCACAAAACCATGCAAATATCGACGCCCGCACACCAAAGACAAGCTACTCAGCGGGATATCTAAGCGGAGAAATATTTCTTGTAATCGCGCAGCGGTATAAGTAGCTAGGGTAATGACAAGATATCAGAGAAAAGGAAAGATGCGAAGCGTCTGGTGTTGCGCCGAGATTGAGATAAGACAAATAAATAACATATTTAACGGCTGATATGGGATATGGGGTAACCTGTCAAGAGGTCGGAGGACGATCTGAGGAAGACCGACTCATCGAGTGGGTATCGAGAAAGGCGAGGACAAAGCTCCACGAGGTTGCGATCGTGAATGAATGTCCTGAGCCATAGCCAATCAGAGGCTGAGGGAGCGAACGGACATGCTAGATTGCCTACAGAAGAACACCCCCTGCAAGTTGGAGTCCAACAGTAAGAATGCTACAAAACGCTGGCGATGCAATGTAAATGTGAGGAAAATCTGAGTCATTTCCGTCATCTATCATCTTTGTGATAATGTCCGCAGCGCCACTCATCCTCAAGACGCGAGCCACTGCAAGTCGGAGGTTACAAAGTGACGGATTGGGGCCTGATCCGAGTCGTGCTGCCTCAGGGCCTCCTCCGAAGGCAACCTGATCCCCATCGCAAAGGCGAATGAATCCGGGGCCCTTCGCAGTCGAATAGGGAACTCTCCTATAGATGTATTTAATCTTGGGATTGATGAGTGACGGAAAGGCACGCCGAGCTTGAAAATCGCACCATTCCATTCTCGTTGCGGGCCTCAATCCCCCAGCGAATGTTATCGTATGCAGTGTGTGCATCTGATTGGATAAGCATAAGGTTGCCTGGGCCATTCAACTGTTCCAGAACAAGGTCACAGACGGCTGTCCCAGCGAGCATGGCAATACACTTGATAGTCTCAGGCTGTGCAATAGAACGAAGATCAATGAATGCCACCTTGAAATCGTAACGCTAGCCTTGTTATGGACCGAGTTAGGAATTACATGGGCCAAAATTGGATCAACACCATACTCAGGGTCGAATGGTACGCCAGTCAATGGACAAGATTGGCCGTCACGTTTGAATATCTGAATCAAAATGTTGAGCATTTTTATAGTAGATGTGTCGTTCGCTTTCACGACACACCAGAGCTTCCAGAGCAGCTTGTTTCCTAGTTCCGAGGCCTTCTGAGGCAGCCATTTGCAGGAGTTCGTCCGTATCCTTTGCGATGAGTTCGTTAACCGAGGGGGGTGTGCTGCTCCTAGATTTACGACCACTGGGATTCATAACTAATACTGAGTTCTTCACCAGTTTCACAGGAGGTTGATATCAGGACCTACAAGCAATGCAAAGATGGGTAAAAAGTTCTGTGCCCATTTGAAATATTGGAGAGAAGTTGACCGTTTCTCGATTGACCCCTTCGAATAACATGGTTTCAGAATGAAGGGGGGGAAGAAAATTTTGTGTCCCGAAGGATCGTAACTGAGAAGGGATATCAGTAGAGAATCTTCATGCAGGAGAGGATCTCGACACACTATTTTCCTCGAGCCGGGGATGACATTGCCCAAGCACGACCCAGAAATGATCAACTAAGGTTCCGCCTAATGCTTGTGATTCGGCGATGAAACCAGACAAGAGTTTTGGTATGATCGACTTGAACTTGCTACCTTGATCTCCTAACGCTTGAATGCGATAAGTGAGAGGCCAGTCCCATGACTCCACCGCTTCCATAACAGCCAAAGCATGCCTGTCCATCGTGATAAGTTGACGTCCGTAAGAACGAGAGTTCTGAGCACATGACAGATGGCCCTTGTGTCGGAAAACGGGGATTTCGTTAACGTTGTATTGTACGGGGTTTTCCGACAGTCACTTCGGCATCTGTCAGCTCATGGCCACCCCTCGCGCACCGACTTCGTTATCCAAGGTCCTTACCCAACTCAAGAAGACGCCCGCGCCATCGCTTCCTGCTGCCATAAAGTCATTGAAACTGACACTTGCAAAGCGAAATGCTCATTTCGGCGCACGGTATGTCGCGAGGAACGCTCGCGGTGTGATTTCGCTTACGATGAATCGCTTGACCAAAGGCATTTCTTGAAGGAAGAGGTACCGCGAATAGCGTATGTTAATCCTTCCTTAGTCATAGAAGTCGAGCGCAAAGAAAAGTCCAAGGAGGAGGATTGGGACCCGGAACTGGTCGTTCAATATGGTACATGCATTCATAACTCAACGTCATTTCTCTTCGTGCCATTGACATTCTCCGCCTCAGCTGACGGGAGTACACACACGATTAACATGCAGCAGAAACATTCGAGTAAAATCCTCGCAGAGTTACTGGCACTCAATGATGCGGGTCCGAAACGGTCACGATCTTCAATTACTGTTTGACTTTTCCAGTGCTGGATCCCTGCGAATCCACGTAAATAATACATGAAAAAACTGTAACTACTATATTTGATACCTCGAACCAATTCTGCTTTGCAACGGCACCTTCACTGTTTCATCGTCATAATCTGGATTATGAACAAAGCTCCAGCCTGAGTGCCTAAGACGACTAACACTTAGGAGGGAGTACTGAGGACAGTGCCATATTGGGAGCCGGGTGACTTGCCCAGAAGTGTCTCTTCCTCTGTGAGCCGTGAACTGCTGTTGGAGCTCAGTTCCTGTATGGGTTCGCCACGAAGAAGTGCGGAGTTCCCTTGTGCAGTTTCCACCAGGGTTAAAGGCGGGGGGTCACTGCGACCGATCATCGGCGTCACTGGAAGGATCATCGGAGTACCGGCACCCACGGACGAGCCATTGCTCATGCGACGAATATGTTTCTCACGCTCCACGATCCTGAGATGTATATGACGTCAGCACGTCTGCTACGGTAGTTACTAATGATATTGGCATCACCCTTTCATGATAGCAGCAGTTGACATGCGTTTCGCTTTCAGCTTGGATTGGTTCGACTCGTACCTATCCGTCTCATCGACTATCTCTTCCTCGATTATCTCTTCAATAATGTCTGCAGTTGGGGTTCCTCATTCCTCAGAACGAGATATGTAGTTGTTGATAGAAGAGCAGCATACCTTCAAGGGTTATCACGCCGATGGCTCCACGGGGTTCTCCTGGGTGCTCCGATATTAGTAGTAAATGGGCACGACCCGTTTGGCTGGGGGGAGGTCGAAGGTGTCAAACAGCTCGAAGACCAAAAACGCCACCCCTCGCTTACAAGTAGTCCAGAGCCTTCAAAGTCCGATCAGTGCGTGGACAGTGGCGAACGTTACTGTTTTTGGCTTGCCTGGAAGCAGTTTATAGTCGGTTTCGCCTCTGGAAGAATTGATAATGGAAAAGCATCAACAGGGAGTTTATCATCAGGATCGTACGTAATAAGCTGTCAAGGGAGCTCAGCATTGAAAAGTAAGTAAGACTCAGCACGCTCTCACCTTTTTAATCAAAAGCAATCCAATAAAATGGTGTTTGTTGTTGCCTTTGTAGATCGGAAAGCGCGAATAACCGCTTGTTAAGCTGTGAGATGATCAGCAAACAGTCGCCACCAGCATAGAAGAGACAAACAGCTTGTCGACCGCTGCGTGATCAAGAATCATGTTGGAACTGATTGTTACGACGTCCTTTATAAAATAAACGATTAACTAAAGAACCGCAATGCATTGCACTCCGGCGGCTCACCTTGATCGGCGTCATTATTTGATCGATTCTTTTGTCGTTTAGGGAAAGAACACCGTCAAGGATGGCAATCTCATCATCTCTGAGTGGCTCTGAAGAATTACGATGAAATTTGAGGAATGTGCGAAGCTCAGCCTTCTTATATGTTGTGTCTTCCGATTCACCTAGAACACGATCCAGCAGTTTTGCAGTGGGCCAGGCGACGGGTGCTAAGACGAACAACCGGTGAGATGCGAATAACAGTGAGGACCGTGGTGTTTACCAAAAATATACATTAATGCCAGCACAAATGGGGCGCATCGAGCCCCGATTTGCAGTCCGTATCTAAGCACTTGACCATGAGCAAGCATCAAGTAGAATAATAGATACCAGCCTTGCGCAAGCGGCTTGAGGGATTATTCTAACAAATCGCAGTTGAGGTGAGGTGAAACACGATTAACTCGGGAGGCGGGAAATGCGCACTCGCTGTCTTGAAAATTAGACATAACACACACAAAGTGAGTACGGGATAAGCTCACCCAAAAATAACAACCATGACTGTAGATATAACTACAGCAGTAAATCCGGCCCCAATCTAACAGAAGGCTCTCAGCGTGCAGTTCATCCAAATGCAGTAATGGACATACCGCACTGTCCAAGAATATCGGCAAGCTCTCGTTGATGATCTTGGCAAAAGGGGCGTATTGAGTTACATGATCATCCAAGTCACAGATGCATTGGATAAGGACTGACAACGTTCCCAAGAAGCAAAACCTTAGAAAGGGAGGTTGTTATGCAAGAATAACGCATTGATGCACGTTCACAATGAACGCACCACAAGCACCCAATGACGACCCTTATCGAGAAGTTTTAACACTGTATTCGCGTTTTTGCGTTCCTCTGCATCATCTGAGGACGAGGCGAGCACTCGTAGATGCAGAAGGTCCAGGCCCATAAGACCGAGAGTCAAACCTGCAAACACTCCCCCAGCAAGGACTAGTATGCAGCTTATACCAATCCTCCACCAAAAAGTAGCACTCCCCCATTCAGGATATACCTTGTGTTTATGAGCTACGACGATGAGACCTGGAACAGGTGCCGCATGAACTGCAGCGCGTAGAACCATGAAGTAAGCAGCTTTCCTCCGAAGCATGTTGCCAGGAATCCTTATCAGATTCGAATATGGGCCTCAGAGATTAGACACCCCGTGTGACTTGAAGGCTGAGCGTCTCCAGATCCAGGCTAAATTCTCATTCTATATAGGTCATCGGGAACTAATTCAACGGAGACCGCCGACTCAAACACCAGGATACCAGAATAACCCAGGACATCGTCGACGATGGGAAATGATGGAGGAAGGTGGGCATAACCTGGTCGTTGACATCCTACATGCTCTCTCTTATGTTTCCGACTCTGCAGCATCCCGGACCGCCGTGATTTGGTGAAAAGTAAGCCCAAGGTATCTCTATTTTGCGATAAGCTCTCTCTCGCTAGTTCTTATTATAGTTCTAGGCTGAACAGGCGGACAAGAACAATCGGATGATTGCTCAATGGTTTTTCTGCGCTCTTTCAAAGGTGCGTATGCGGCGTTTCGACTGCTTGACACCACTGATACTATCCCCATTAGAGAGAGTTACAGGATCCTATTGTCTCATGCGAGCTTGGCAAGTTATATAACAAGGATGCAATTCTGGAGTATTTGCTAGACAGATCGGCTTATGGAGATGGGGAAAAGATATGCGGGCATATCCGATCTCTGAAGGTATGTCTTCTATTTCCTCACTGTTAATAGGTGAACTTCATGCCTGGGGCAGGATGTTAAAACGCTTACGCTGACAAAGAATCCTGTCGAACCGCCGAATGATGGCAAGGACACAAATACACGACACCCTAAATTCATATGCCCCCTGACCCTGAAAGAAATGACCGGCGCTGTGCCCTTCTGTTACGTTGCTACTTGTGGGGACGTTTTCTCGAGCGCTGGTCTTCGCTCTATATCAACATCCTCCAAAGACACGCCCTCTCCCCCACCTTCTGATGCAGTCTCATCAGCTCCTTCCGTCCCCATTTCTTCGCCCCTCGACCTCTGCCCGCAGTGTGGGACAAAATTTACCAAGGCCACAGATATACGTCTCATCAATCCATCCCCTGAAGTAGCAGAACGCCTTCGCGAGGAGATGATCACCCGGCGAGCCGCTGCGAAACCGAAGGGTAAAAAACGGAAAGCAGGAGCAGAAGGAGTCGAAGCAACAACAGAGAAGGAAAACGGTGACTCCGCGAAGCGTGCCAAGCAAAACGGTGGCAATGATTCCCCAGCACCAAGCATGAACCCGTCTCTAGCTTCCATCAACCGCAAGGTCGCTGCGGACCTGGCCGAGGAAGAGAAGAAACGAAAGGAGAAGATGAGTTCGGCTGTCGCGAGCCTTTATGGAGACCCGAAGGAAAAAAATAACAGCAAAGAGACGTTCCTTACCATGGGTACTTTCACTAGAGTAAGCAGTCTTACATTCGCTTTCTCGTCCTTGGCCTTACTCATTCGTATTAGTATGCTTAACGAATATTCCGTGTGAACTTCTACATCGCTTTCACCATGAATTGTAATGTGTACATTCTATTGCTGAATATGTGTACGAATAATCCATCATCTTTGCAAAGATAGTACCTCATCCCTCTCCATTACAATAATCGACTTCTGATAGTTGGTGTTATCCGAGTCAGATCAAAAAGTAATAAAGCTGACATTGAGAATATGTAAAGGTGATAATATATGGTGATGGTAACAGGACGTCGGACATGGTGCTGGGTACGTTAATAGTTAATGCTAGTGGGATAAAGGAATTTAAAATAAAGCCAGGACCAAGACACGCGCAGTCCATGTCCGCATTGATGAGATGTTGTATCCTCCCTGACAAGCACTCACAGCGGAAGCCCGAAGCGAAGTGGTGATCAGATGCTGGTAACAACCCAAGAAGATATAAACCGAGAATGAGGTATTAAGAAAACTGAAAAAAAAAATGCTGACGGCAAACATGAAGGCAAATGCTGATCATTATTGGAAGCGATTGCGAGAACCCGTGTTGAGGGAATTGAGGATACAGTATCAGTATTGAGACAGAACCGACCCTGGAAGGATCCTCGAAAAATACATTCGTGAGGGGAAACGAAGGGCGGCGAGTGTCGAGCGGAAAGGGATAATGGCGGCGTTGGCATGTCTTATGGAGAGGCTGTGATTCCTACAAGAGTAATTCTTCGATCTATAATTGGGGGCATTCAACGTTAGTCGCCGATATGAATGATGAACGAGGGAAACGAAGCACGAGCGTGGGGAAATGACAAGAAAACGAAACTAACATGAGCCCGAAGGACGGCACTTTGAGTTCCATATTCCAAATTTGCAAGCGATCGGTGACAATTATTCATAATCGATGAACGACGTTGAATAAAATAATTTAAGGAGACGAAAATGCCCAAAACATGGTACAAGTTGAAGAGAGATCCATTACGATGTAAGTTGTTAACAATCACATAACAACAGAAGCCAGGAAGTCGTTCCGAATGTATGTTCATGGGTCGGTCCGTTTGCCGTTAGCCAAATTTCGGTGCGAGGGGCAGATTGTTGGAAAGCATGTTAGGAAAAGGGGAATTTTGGTCAGATCAGCGCTGCGTCATGGAGGTTCGAACGGAGAAGAATACTGGAGAGTTGTACGATGAGCGAACGGCTTCAATATATGCAAACGAGGCACTGGATGCAGCATGCTCCATGTGCCAGCGGCGGGGAAACGAGTAAAAAAATCCAGGTACGCACTCTGAAAAGGGATGGGACTCAGGGACCAGTGAATACTGGAATAACAAGATGCATACCTTCTACAGCTTTCATTATAATTTTTAGCGTTTTGGTATTGGTTGCAGTTGTATAACTGACCCGAGGAATTAGCAAAAAGATCACATCACTGTGTGCCCACGCCAATCCTGATGCACTAACTGTGTGTAAATATCACGCTCGCCTCCACGTTGTCTGTGGCACAAGCGAAGAAATCGGCCCTTGAAGTATTCCATACCGGCCTTCGGATCTTGATCAGGTCCCTCATAATCCTAATGTGGAATGAGTTGATCATTGGAAAATGCAAGCCCGAACACTCACCGGGAAGTTATCGCGAATAGCAGAATATTGAACTTTTGTCTCAAACAAGTCTTTCTTATTGAAGAACAAAATCTAGAGAAAGAAGGCTTCCATCGAAAACGCGAAGGAAAAGACAAGGGGATCAGACTGACAAAGGGAGTCTCGAGGAAAATTCTGTTGTTACAAATGGAGTCCCAAACTTCCATCGCGTCCTGCATTTGATTCTGGAATGGTATTGCTATTAGACCCACCCCGACGAAGACTCTGGCATTCGAAGCTTACCGCGTGACGATCCTCAAACATGCACTGATCATAGCCGTTGAGGCTGACCAAGAAGAGTATGGCATCGATATCAGAAAAGGCATTGATCCATTTCCGTCTTTCAGATTTCTGTCCACCGACGTCAATCATGTGGAGATACTTTCCGCCGAGGCGGAACTTGGTTTCTGTCATCCCCGTCGACCGTACACGGCAATGCAGTAGATCCTGAGGACACGCGTGGGTGCTTCATGTGCCCATAAAGATACACCACTTACCTGATCGTTAGGCAGGTAATTTGGTTCAAAAAGCCTTTGGAGGTCATCAAAAAAGCTGCAAGGTACTCGATTTCAGTAGCGTGATGTGGTGTTTGCAAGGGGACAATGCCATACTAAGGTAAACTGCAAACACGATGTCAGACGTGTCAGACGTTGCATTTATTGAAAGGCACTTACTTGTCAGGCAGGGCGGCCTCGTTTGCACGAGCATACATCCTGCGAATCCCTGAATCATTCCACAGGGCAGCGAGGTGGGCCTGCATTGGGGCGGGAAACGAGTCCCCTTCTTTGATGTCATGGTTCCCTCCGAGAGCGATGGCATGCACCTGTAGGCAAAAGTTCTACGTCAGCACAACCACGAATCATGAATCCGGTCAACGGTTGTGACCGACCGTGTTGGCAGGATCGAGGGCAAGTTCAAAATCTTCGAGGGCGTTTATAATTTCTTTCAACCCATCAATCATGTTGCTATATACAACCTGGCGGTACGTTTCCAGTTCAGCTGGAGTGAACGCCATGTTATGAATAATTCTCATTTGCTGTAGCACACGCTCAGTAAGCAGACGCGCAAGGAGCAACGACAACGGACCTTCACAATCGTCGATTTTCCCGAATCACCGGAGCCAAGTAGTAGGATTCGCTCAATATTGGCATCCTTCGCTTTGTCCTGAAAGTAATCAAAGTCGACACGCGGTGGTGAGACATGTATGCAGCGGCGAAACCAGGGTGTATCTCAGACATACTTCCTTCAACTGCCTCTCGATCTCCCTATGGCGCCGCCTCTCCTCTTCCGTCCCGCTGTCCATGCCATTGGAAGACATACAAATGCCCATTGTGAGGAGCTAGTAATGATAGATAGTGGATGACTGCCGGAGAAATTGAAGAAGCTGTTCCAAGCCAGCAACAGAAGAGTGAAACAAAGCGTCAGAAGACAGAAGAAGGTAAGCGAGGGAATGGAATGGAAGGGAATGGAGAGGAGGGATGGAAGGCTACAGGATCCTCGATGAAAGGGAGGAAGAGGAATGAATCTATTCGGAGAGTCGACCCAATTGAGCAATGGCGACCTCGGCAAGTGCCCAATCATTTGTTACGCTGGCGGTTCATGTGACAAACACGTGTCTTGGACATCCAAACACCCTTGCTCCGATCGCTTTTTTGTACACGATAAGGCTAGTGTCCTGTAACCTGCTTCACTCACAGGCTCTGGCCCTGCAGTCCCATTTCTTTCTTCGTCTCATTCATGTGTCACGTTCTCATGATACAGCAATCCCCTCTTTGAAGAACATCGACGACGGGGGGAGGTGATGCTCACATAACTGCTCCTGCACCCCTCGATTGACCCGCTTGTTCTTTGTTTTTCGCTCAAGACGAGCTTGAACCAATGGTGCCATGGTAACCCAGGAATTCTTCCTTTGATTCGGTGGACACCATCAAAATAAGGCTATCAAAACAGGCTACTGGTTGATAATACAAGTATCCAGCGCAACACCTTTTAGGAAAGCTCGCCTCTTCAGCTGCTACGACTCAATTGCTAGGATGCCGTAACAAACAGGTGCTCCGTCGTCGGAGATGGTAGTTGTTCCCGAGCGCGTCCATTTCCCTCTTCGAGCGACACACGTGAGCCGAGCATACTCACTGGGTTCGTCTTTGGCAACAATGATCTGCATTTCTCTGCCGTGGCGAGAAAACACAATGCCGCGGCGAACTTCGAAGGGGAATGATATTTCTACAATCACTTTGATGGTTCCTGGGTATTGAGACAACACCTCACTGTTGCACTGATACGAATGGTTCATTGAAATTGTTGCCGAACGATTTGGTCCCCCACTTATAGCGAAATTTACTCATTCTCAGTGCCACTCACAGCAGATCGCACAGTATTCTCACAGCGGGCCCGCAGCTCGACTACAGATCCACGTAGGACGGTTTGTATCTTAAAGGAAGTCCCCTTCTCATGTGTGTCAATGCTATGCCATCGATCTTTCGATGCTGAGCCAAAGAGGAGCTACCAACGTCGCAAGTAAGCGAACAATTGAAGTCGCTTTCGCCTATGCCAAGCCGATTACTAGGTCTCTCGCTGGCGTGGGAAAAGCATAGGTAGCATTCCTCCAGTGAGGTATGTATCTTTTTTGTATACCTACAACAGGATCGGATCAAATTCCGAGACCACCGGTCACTTCTAGAGTGTGTCCTGAGATATAAGAGGCGAGAGGTGAGGCCAAACTGAAATGATTCAGATCAACACCCCGGACTCTTAGCTATGCAAAGCAAACTTACAAGAGGATTGCAGCACCAGCCTCATCGGGAGTACCACCGCGCTGGAGAGGAATGGGATTTGGAACAGGCGGCGCAGCTGCTTTCTTGTCGCCAGTTGGAGCAGCGGGCTTCGGTACACCCAGAGCAATCTTCTTGCCTCCGATTTCGATGGATGCACCATCAGCCTTGTTAGCAGTCAGGCGGGTCTCAATAAAGCCATAAGCGACCGTATTGGCACGGACACCAAACGAACCCCATTCTTTCGCGATAGTTCTTGAGAATAGATTTCAAATTAGCAATGGCCCACATCGGCATTCGACTACCTACTTTGACATACCAACCACGGCAGCTTTCCCCTATATGAAAGAAATGGTTAGGCATACAGGTAAAACTTTTTCGAAATGGATCCCTACGGCCGCGTAGTTGATTTGTCCTGCGTGGGAACACACCGAGTTAATGTTTGCCTGAGTTGCATTGAAGGAATGTCTTACCAACGTTTCCGTGCAAACCACTGGTGCTCGAGACATTTACAATTGACCGGTTTTCCTTGCTACCCTTAATACGCAAATACGGTGCTGCGGCACGGATAAGGCGGAAAGGAGCGCGGACGTGAACCTTAAGGATGATATCGAACGTTTGGTCAGTCATGGCTATTCATTGAACGCACGAAATATCAGTGATAAATGATTAAGAATACAGTCAACAACCCACTGTGAATCATTTTGTCGAATGTGAAGCCAGCTATCATAGAACCATGGTGAATCATTGGAATCTCGTATTGGGAGTTACTCACCATTGTTGATGAGATGATTAAGTTTGCCGTATTTGCTGAAAGGTCAAAGTGTGAGGTTTTCGTCTGTGATGCACCGAAGCCTTCTGATGACACTGACTCGATGGTGGCTTTTATGATTCTGTCCGGGAAGTCCTCTGCCGACACATCACCTCCAACAGCAATCGCATCGCCACCAGCAGCACGAATCTGTGAACCAAGAGGTGGAGTGTACGATTTGAACGAGAGGTTCGGCAACTATAAATGTGACCAACTGACCTCCTCAACGACAACCTCAGCTTTCTTCACATCCAAGCTTTCCGGGATGCATAAGTGTTAGCGCAAGCACATCAACTGCATCTCATCCACTCACTCCGACACGACGACTTTTGCGCCTTCTTTAGCAAACAAGAGAGCCGTCGACCTTCCAATCCCTTGTGCAGCGCCTGAAATGAATAAGGTCGAAAGAATGCGATGCGAAAGCGGATCGTGAGTTTCGAAAGAATTCATGCCCCATTAGTGCGTGATGAAGCCCACCAGTAATGATGGCAACCTCGCCAGCCAGAAGGCCTCGAGGATGGTTGTTCGAAAGGTGTCCTTGCACTTGAGTGAGACGGGCGGCCATTGTAACGAAAAGTTGGGGAGCACGGTGGGCTGCGCAAGCGGAGCTCAATTAATAGTGCCCGTTGCGAATTGAGTCACATTTTCACGGGATTCCTGATCCGGCAACTCATACGTCCAACTCGGGATGACAACAACAGTCGGGGGCAAAGGCATAACCCGGCTGCAGAACTGCCGATAGAATCAACATCAACAGCTACACACGCCGTGATGGTTGGCGGACGGAGCCCGGCATTTAATTAAAGCCGGGAACTCGTGACTTGAACTCCTTAGCGCACGGCGTCTATCCGTGGCGGAAACATATGTTGGTCCCGATAATACTCAACTCGTCCATATGCCTATTTCAATTAAACGGTGTTCCTATGGGACTTCGAGTTTTCGGTCACTTGCAGGTTAATTTGTTCGATTACAAAAGGGACACACTCAGAGACGCGCGTCGTGATGCTGGGTTACCTGAAAAGTGTGCAGCGCAACTTGTATTGTATCTCCTCAATATCCGCGGACAGCAGTGAGTGCAATTCATTCAGCCATTACTGCTTCACCCACTCCTTCCGTGCCTTGGCCAGGTTTTTATAGATCGAATCCTCATTGCCCTCGAGGATCGCGACGTTTGGTAACGAAAACTTCTCCAACTCTGTCGTGTCAACCCCCACGGACTGGGCGGAGGCTGGGTCAGTTGAAGCTATCTGATGAGGACTTGGAAGCTCACGTACCGGGCCATTGTTGGTCGGTGGAGTGTAAGGTCGAATGCTTTGCGCGAACCTGAAGAATTCGTCGGGGTCCCATCGAGCCTTGACTATTTGCAGTCGAAGATAGTTTTCGTCGTAGTACGCCTCTGTCCAGTTTGGGAGGGTCCTATCGATGTAATTAATATAGGCTGCTTTTCCTTTCAGAGTGAACGGCGAGAGTTGGTTCCTGCAGTCATCCATGAAGTCGATCACTTTTTTGGTCATATCCAGACTGTTCCATTGGACTTTGATGTTGGCGACGTATAGACCATCCCGCCATGGAAATGCCGTATCCGTGGAACCCACTCGAGCAGTAGCCCCACCGATGTGGTCCCATAGGACGTGAGCTTTTCCCTTACCGCCTGCAAGGAGCTTTTTGGAATCCTGCATGATCTTGATGATCCTCTTTGTAAGCTCGGAGGGAATGGATCCAAAAATGAAAGACGAGTGGTGGTGATACACCTTGCTCCTGTGATCGAAACCTTCCTCGACAACCACCCAGTTGCGCCACGGCATTTCTACCAGGTCACTTGCTCCTCCTGCCGGATTATACTTAAGCAAGGGATCGATCACTTCCAGGCACTGCGTCCTGTCGCCATTATAGATGACAGTCATCTGCCCGAGCAACTGCTGATTTTCGTTGTAACGCCAGATCGCGTCGACAGTGAGCTCATCTGGCCACTCGTGGGTATTGAATGTATCCATCATTTGGAGGTACGCCCTCTGAGTTTCCTTGTCATCCAACACCCATGTGAGCTCGCCACACACAACTTGACCATTTGCGTCTGAGAGCTGGTGAACACGCGACTTGAATTCCACGAGAATGCCGAAGTTACCGCCGCCTCCACCGCATAAAGCCCAAAATAGATCCTTCTTCAGCGGGCTCGTGTCGTCGCGCCGGACCTTCACTACCTTTCCTGCAGCCGTGACGATTGTCATCTCGATAACGTTATCGATTCCTAGACCATAGCTGCGCGAGAAAGTGCTACATCCTCCTCCGAGCGTGAAACCAGATACGCCAACAGTTGGGCATTGCCCGCCCACGACCATACTCGCCAAATCCTTTCTTTGAAGTACGGCGTACACGTCTTTCCAGATGCACCCCGCCTCAATCGTTACCTCGGTACTCTGTTCATTGATGCGAACGTTCTTCATCGCGCCCAGATCGAGAACTATGCCGCCATCATTGAGGCAATAGCCAGCGTATGAGTGTCCCCCATTTTTGACAGTTAAACGAATTTGATTGGTGCGCGCCAAATCCACAATTTGTACGACCTCCTCTGTGTTACGAGGCTGTACGACGGCAATGGGAGTCAACTTCTTGTACAAGAGATTGCCGATGAAAATTGCTCTTTCATATTCTGTCGAATCTGGAGCATAACGAATGACTTCCCCGTATGGAAGCATGTCGACCATCTGGGAAACGGTATGAATAGCGTGGACGAAGGACCATCCTACGTCAGTCCCTACTACTCCCGGGGCACGTATTTCCTTTAGCTGAGAGCAAGACATAACTCAGCTCTGCCCAGAGAGATTGATCAAGTGGCTCACAGTTAAGGCGATGGACCGTACTTCTTCCTCCTCTAGATCGCTAGAGGTCAGGATATCCGGCCGTTCAGGCCTAAATATGGGGAGACTTGTGCCCACGCGGATTTGGCCCGTTCTAGTCGAAGCTGGAAGGCGTGCAGCGGAGGTCATGATCAATTCTCAGAATTTTACGCTAGGACGGAAGGGACTGACTGCGTCTTTTATACAGTGTTCCGATCGATTATCGGATTTCGATCTTCGTTCACCTCGATGGGATTACGAATGAAAAGGTTCAACCCGTCAACATCCCCATTTGGGGGCTGCACTTTGTGACCAATTTGAACCTTTCCCATTCCCTAAGTCGTCAATAATGCCTCAACAATTAACATTGGCTTACCCATCACTTCACACAATGAATCCAAGCTTGGGCAGCCAGTGCTCATCAAGGCTTTGTTCGTACAGTTATACGACAATGTAATGCCCACGTTGTTGGCCATCCCATGACTTGGTTCATTATCCACGTCGTGAGGTCCTGAGCCCGTTATCTTTGCGTGGCACACATGCCTGGCGGATCCCTGTGGCCGTACCTCCGCTGGGCCATAGCGCAACGAGGACAAAGACGCGGCTTGTCATCTAGACATCATCCCTAAGCCCTGACGTATGAACACATAAGGGCACGACACCTCCAAAGCTGTTGGGCAGACGTGCGCGGGTGCTTCGCATGCTCCCCATTTGGCAAATGGATTCCGACTGGCTCACACGGGGCTTGTATTGTGTTATGGTTCACATTCGATTTCTCAGTAGAAGACGGACTGCTGATCCTGGTTGAACTGTGACCTATGCTGCATCACTATGCTGTCACTCGGTGCTCTCATATCTTCACACCTAACCACTACCCCTGAAGCCAGCGCAATTGATATGATAAGACTCAGGCTCGATTTGGATTCCAACCTGCCCGCTGCACCTTGTGACCAATTCGATCCTCTCCCATTCCCAAGACGTCAATATCTGCAGACCTAAGAGAGGATCTGGGCTTATCGCTGCAACACCCACTGGAATTCAAGCTCGAACAGCCGATAGCCATCAAGGCTATATTTGCCCAGTTCCACAAATGCAATGTAGCTTATGCATCTCACAACTCAATTGGATATTTACTTTAATTTCGGCGGACCTCCAATTCCGTTATGTTAGCACAGGCACACATGCGGCATGCCTCGTGCACTCTGAATCCTCAGGAAATGAAGCAAGGAGGACCAAAGTAGGATTTACAGATTTCCATCTTTCGTCCGAAAGACATCGCTCCTGATGGTTGTATGAACACAAACTTGTCTGACAGACTTGACTTGGTTGCAAAGAGTAACATTGAATTGAGTGACTCTGTTGAACTTCGCTTCCGTCGGCATATTGAAGTTCGAGCTACCCGCAAGACGGGTCTCATTCTGTCTCGTGAGACGACTCCGTGCAAGAAGCAGTGCATATCCTACCCAATGACAAATGTCCTTCTGCATTGAGTCTCTCTGGGATGGAGCTCCTGTTTGGGGTCATTCGCCCCCGGCACGCACACCGATTACGGGTGACATTTTATTCAGCGTGGGGAGCTATTGGAGTACTCACGCTGGGATGTTGTACACTGGCTAACTTATAATATGAAAGGATTCCAGTTGCTTCTCTGGTCGTCTTTGGGTTGGACGAAGGAGTGTCCGGACTCAGGAGATCTAAATTGGGAATACACTGATTTGACAAGGGCCAGCGACATACGTGGTGTGTGCTTTCCTGCACAACGGTCGTCAACAGTATTCAGTTTCCCTAATACGTACATGCGTACTTCCGTTCCGGCTGACACGATCAAGTAGAAAGGGGGATATGCATGGTACTAAAGCATTGCGAGATTAGGCACGCTGACTGAGCAGCAATGCTGACAGCCCATATGACGATTTCACTAGCTGGAAAGCAAGCAATGCCATGAATAGGGGTCAGTGGTGTCCTACAATGATTCTCGACCAACAGGTTGACCTGTACGTCGCGTTGAAGGGGTCTCGAAGGTACGAATATTAATTGAAGCGGTTGCGATAGTGGTTACCACGGGATGCGAAAAGCGGTGCATACACTCGTCGTATCGTTATCGGGACTGAGATACAGCCGGTGACCAAAGCGTATTCCGGACTGAGTTCAAATTTCGGCCGATACAATAACAGTAAGTACTGCATTTGTGGGGTTGGGGGTTGGCTGGTTGTGTTGGTATGGTTGGATTATGACGAGAGGGGTGGCGACACCCACTAACCGGCTATCTTGGAACGATCACTCGGCATCAACGTAGACGCCATTCTTCCCATGATTCTATAAGACGAAATGGAGGACTAGCAAGTTATCGCTCAGTCCCGTTGTACGTGAACTAATATAGATTGGAATATAATCACCTAGCGAGTTATCGCTGGTATACATGAATGAGTATATCGATAGAGGATACAGTAAGAAGAGGTTGAAAACTTAGACTCACCTCAGTCCCATTGTACGTGAACTGAGGAAAAGTCGTAAGACCCAAAAACTCCTGCTTTTATAGCCAGGCGCCATGAATGCGCACTGACTTTGGCAGCGACTGTTCCAAGAAAGGAAACAAGCGTAAATCATGACCGCCGCTAGACTCAACATCAACAAACGTGAGTTGGCCTCAGCGTACGCTACGATCCCAAGAATTCTAATAGATTCTAAACACTAGAGTAGAATCACTGAAAGCACTCATCTCGCCTGCGAGGGCGATTGTGAACATTGTCATGACTTTTAAGGAAGAACTTGAGTTCACTAGTAGGGCGTGGAGACTGATGCTAGATAAATGCTGGCACATGGAAGTCCCCGACGGACATAAAAGAACATCCGAGCTGCGTGGATCGCCGCCCAAGCTGTTGGACAGGATTCACTATATGGAACTGCTGGATCCTGATAGACAACCTGATGGACTAGAGAAAAGGGAACCGGTACATAATTTCAGCATCATAAGCGTACGTAGTTACGTAATATGCGTGAGTTTGTACGGACACTGACAGAGAGTTGTATTATATCCTTTCAATATCCACGGACAACGTCAATAAAGTGCGATTCATCCAGTCACCTCCTGGTTCTTCGCCCACTTCATTCCGTGCCTTAGCATAAATCGAATCGTCATTAACCCTCGATCATCGCGATGCTCGGCAACCAATACTTCTCCGGAATCGTGGGGTCACCCCGCGAGGAACGGTCGGGCTGGGCGGGAGCTTGGGCGGTTGAAGCTGTCTGATGAGAGGTTGAACGTTTGCGTATCCAGCCCCATGAAGTGGGAAGTTGAATGCTTAGCGGGGACTTGAAGAAGTCGGCAGGGTCCCATTCGGCCTTGACCGTTTGGAGTCGAGGATAGTTTGTGTCGTAGCACGCCTCTGCCCAGTCGTTGAGACTGGCATCGATAAAATTAAGATAGGCTGCCTTTTCTTTTAGAGCGAACGGCGAAAGGTTTCGCCTGCACCGATCAGTGAAGTCCTGCACGCTTTGCTCCATACTCGAACTGCCCCATCGGAGTGTGAGCCTGGAGACGTATAAACCGTTTCGCCATGGGAATGGTGTGTCCGAGGAGCCTACTCGAGCAGTGGCCCCACCGATGTGGGCCCACATGAAGCGAGCATATCCTCCATCGCCTGCAAGGAGCTTTTCGGCGTAATCCATCATATCCATGATCGACTCTACAAGTCCGCGTCGGATAGAATCGAAAATGAAGGATGAGTAACGAGGATACCCCTTGCTCCCGGCAGGATCGGATTCTTGCCTATCCACCCATTCGCGCCACGACATTTCCACGGGCCACCATGCGGTGGGGTCAAAAGCAAGCAAAGGAGCGATGAGACCACTGCAGGATTCTTTTCTACCGTTATAAAAGACATGGAGCTGCCCGATCAACTGTCTTGGCCTTGGTGGCGCCTCATCGTAAACCCAGACCGCCTCCATACAGAGCTCATCTGGCCAACTGGGGGCAAGTTCATCGAATAAACGCATCATCGCAAGGAACCTTGGCCGAGACTCTATGTCACCTAAAAACCAGGTGAGAGTGCCGAAGGTGCAAAGACCATTTGGGCTCGAGAGCCTGTGCACACGCGACTTGAATTCGGTGACGATGCCGAAGTTACCGCCGCCTCCGCCACATAAACCCCAAAACAAATCCTGCTGCAGTGGATCTGCATCGTCGGGTCGGACCGTCACCACCTCTCCTGCAGCTGTAACGACCGTCATCTCAAGAACGTTATCGATTCCTAGGCCATAGCTGCGCGAGAAAGGGCTGGCTCCTCCTGCGAGTGTGAAACCAGATACGCCAACAGTTGGGCATAACCCACCCACAACCATATTCGCCGAATCCTTTCCTCGAAGTAAGGCGTAAACATCGTCCCAGACGCACCCTGCCTGCATCGTTATCTCGGTACTCTGTTCGTTGATCCGAACGTTCTTCATCGCACTCAGGTCGACAACTATGCCGCGATCATTGAGGCAGTAGCCGCCCGTTGAGTGTCCCCCACTCTTTATGGTTAAAATAATTCGTTTGTCGCGCGCGAAATTCACGATCTGTGCAAGCTCCTCTGCGTTGCGAGGTAGTACGACGGCACAAGGTTTTAACCACGTCGTGAAACAGTCGTTGTCGATGGTGATTGCTCTGTCATAGTCTTTCGAGTATGGAAGAAGGACTTCTCCATAGGGTAGCATCTCGGTCAACTCGTAAATGTCAACAGGGAGGGGGTTCTTCGTAACTAAGAACAAGATACATCTCAGCCTTCCCCCAGAGAGATGGTTCAGGTGGCTCACGATTACGATAGCGGACTGGGCCTCTTCCCCCTCTTGCCCGCTAGGGGTCTGGGTATCTGGTCGTCGGTGTGCAGCGGAAGCCATGATCAGTTGTGAGAGTTTTTGCACTGGGACAGGAAGGACTAACTGCGTCTTTTTATACAGTGTTCCGGCCGATTATCGAATTTCAATCTTCATTCGCCTCGATGGAAGGAGGTTCAACCCGTCAGTACGCTTGTTTTGGAGCTGCACTTTAAACCTCTCCCATTCCCTAAGTCGTCGATAATGCCTCAACGGTATACATTGATATGTCCTCCAAGAGAGGATGACTTACCCATCGCTTCACACAAAGGTATTCGGGCCTGGGCGCAATACTCATCAAGGCTATGTTCATCGTGCAGGGTTTCCGGCCCGTTATTTCAGTCGCGGATTTCTGCTAGTGTGTCCGTACCTCCGCCGGAACGAGGACAAGGGCGCGACTTCTTATGCCTCTCGTCTGAAAGAATACATCATCCCTGGTGTATGAACGCGTAGGGGTACGACACTTCCAAAGTTGTTGGGCAGACTTGTGTAGGCAATGTGCAGACGCTTGCTCCCGATTTGGTAAATTAAATCCGACTGCCTCTCTCTCACGGGGTCTGTCACAATTCATACTCGATATCTCAGCGCAATTCATGCTGTTACTCGGTGCTACTGTATCTTTACACCCCAACCACAGCCCCTGAAGCCAGCGCAATTCATGCTGTCACTCGGCACTACCGCATCTCTAGCAGCTACAGCCCCTGAAACCAGCGCAATTCACTCGATAGGATTCGATTCAAGAGGGGTTCCAACATGCCAGTTTCAGTCCTGCACCTTGTGATCAACCAATTCGATCTTCTCCCATTCCCAAGACGTCGATACCTGGCACACATGCCTCGTGCACTCTAGATCCTTGGGAAATGAAGCAAAGAGGCGTCCGAGAAAAGACATCGCTCCTGATGGTTGTAAGCACACCCCAGAATTTGTCCGACAAATTTGCATAGATGCTTCGCAATACTGCCAGTTTGTCATATTAAATTCGGCTGGGTCTCTCATATGGGGTTTATAGCAACAAGTATTGAGTGATGCCGCTCTAAGACAGCGGTTTATCCTCAATTTCTTAGAAGACATCAGATTGCTAATTCCGAGTGTACCCTGGTTTACGCTTTCTTGGTACGATGCTCTTAAATCCCAACAATGTATATTTTCACTTTGCCTGAAGCCTTGCGACCCCTGCGATCTAGGATAGAAGCCAATCCCTCGACACAGATCCCATCCTCCCAGACAGCGATGTGAGGTAATACATACCTAGAGCACAAGCGCTCCAGCCACGTATTTACATTTACGAGCTGCTCATGCATCAGTCGTCAATGGCTGGTCCCATAATGTCATCTCTCTAGAATCTTGACTCGACTAGGACAGTATCCCCTTCTCCCTGGACGATATTGGTCGTGCATAGGGGGATGGGTCGAACTACGAGGCACGACGTCGTAGAACCCTACCTGTTGGGTTTCGCTTCTATCTCCATATTGAAGTCCGGGCTACCAGCAAGATGAGTCTTACTCTGTGAACTGTTAGCAGTGTTCACATGAAGCTTGGCGGACGTCCTTTCCCACCAAGTCCTATTTAATATATGCCCTCGCTGGCATAGAGCTCTCATTCAGCGTCATCAGGGTCATGTTCGCCCCGGGAACATGCAGTGATGCACCGATGGCGGGTGACGTTTTGTTGAGGAACCAAGAAGTATCAGTGCGCGGAGTCCAATTAGTGCGTAGAGCCACGAACGTTGCACTGATGTTTTTATCGAAGTGGGGAGAGGAAGAACATTGGTTTGACGGCTCCATGTGAGACGCTGAAAAGTTGGCAAGCTCTTTGAAATACTCTGGGATGTTGAACACTAGCTCGCTTATGAATTTCAATGGCCTCCATGCTGCTCTCTCTGACCACCTTTGGGTTGGACACAATACCAGGTATATGCAAGGGGGTGTTCGGATCCTGGAGATTTGGACTGCCCTTTTCGACGGCTCGAGTGTCCTTCCTCCCAATTTCCTCGGCAACGGCTGGGTGGACTAGGACGAAGCACTTCATTTGCACCATCTTGATGTCGCAACACCACTAGTCATCCCCTCATCGGGGTGTGGTGGTTCTCTGCATGAACTGTAGGTGAGCTGGCCTGCGCGTAGCGGCATGCTGAGGTTTCACTACAATTAGGGTCCAAGGTGGCGCTGGAGCACTTGCTGATTTCAGCGCAAAACGTACCTGGATGGTGACCTGCGGAACCTCCGGATTTTAGAATGTAATACCATTTTACGAATTATAGCATCAAATTTTCAATTGCCCACGATCGGTTCCAGTCTGGTCGAGTCCCCACAGTCCAACCCGGCTGGTCCACCCCAAAACCGCAAGAGACCGAGGTTGCAGTAAACAAACTACTCCCTCCGTACGTGCGTTTGACATCCTGCGCTAACGCGCAACCGCCGCCTTGCCGTTCGCAATCGTCGCGATGATTCCCTCTTGAATTATTTCCCCCTAATGTGCTATTTCGACAACATTCGGGAGCCAAACCTCCCGTTTCTTTTGTCAATCCGTCGCTTTCTCGGCCAGCGAACCTCTACCCTTCCACCGCCGCTCGTCGCTGCCGCCATAAACCTGCCTGTGCGTAACTTATTCTATTGAAAATATCGTAGGACGTTGTCAATACGAGTGGGTGCATTGCAAACGCGGACGATCAGAAATCCTTCGTTCCTCGCGCATAATATTCACAACTGTTGCACTCATTTCCACGCGCAACACTGTGGGGCTCTTTAACGACCTGCGATTCCCCCTCATTCAGTGCTCATTACTTGCTGCATTATGGATTGCGACATCGTGGCTCGGCTCGTTGCTCAAGCAGAGAACTTTTCTGGGTTCCATCGATCCCCCCTCTGTTGCTTATCGAAGTGCTACGTCGTCTAGTAATGGATAGTCCATTCGTGGTTCCTGGGTAATGTGCTCGGGGAATTTAGCTTTCTGGAGGTCGTTACTATGGCCGAGTATGGTAACCAGCGAGGAGCCCGGTGCGGCACGGCTCTTCTTACACATCGGATGGAGTATGCGAATGTAGGGATGTAGGGATAGTTCTGGTCGTCCACATCAGCCCATCCATATTCGTTGTCTCGTGTTTCAACAATGTTCTCGTATTTCAACCATCGAGATTTCAATGAACGAACCACCCGCAGCATGGGTCTCCCGCACTATCTTCTATCGGCCTCGGAGGACATGATTGAAATACGAGAAAACGAGTACGGTTGGGCCTACCTCGACAATCAAAACTGCCGCTTCATTCGCATACTGCGTCCTATGTCAAGGAAAACTGCACCACTCCCCCCAGAGCAAAAGAGTGGGCGTTTCCGTCGCGTTGGACAACAGTAAGGACTTCCCTTATCGAACTTCTTCCCCCCGTACCAATCGGGTAATTCTCACTTGATGACTCCCAACCGGGTAGCTCCGCTTCAAACGATGAGGTTGGGCTTCCCCCAGAATCCCGTGCTCCTCCTGCCGCTTTTCAAGAGGACTTCGTGTCTTATGCTCGTCAAAATGTGTATCCCGCATGACGGCTTGGTGTGATCTAAGATTCAATTTGAGGTCTGGTCCAAATGGAAGTAATCAAACATGCAGGGCGAGAAGAGTAGTGGGCTGTGCTGCGTCAGGCCACAAGTTATAAGCTATGTTGTTATGCCATGGTACCCTCTCGCTTTGACAAGGCACTTGTTCTCCGCATTGGTGCATATCCGGGTTCGGGGATAATCGACTCGTTTTCCGGTGTCAACACCCATACTGTCCAGCGCTGGCGTGCCCAGTATCAAAAGTATAGCAATTTCAAACCATGCTGGAGGCCGACCACAGATCCTCGGTGCGATATATATGTTCTCACTCAACTTTAATAGTATTATATGTTAAAATTGTATAGTTTCTTGTTGGTTTACTGGATGCGCAATCCGGCGGAAGCTTATCGATCGACGTGGCCGATGGTAAGGTAGAACGCGAGACAATGTCATGGTCCGTTCAAGCCGTTCGAAAGGCAAAATGCGGGTACCTGGTTATCATACATAGCTGATCTGTTTCCCTTCCCTAGATTCTCAGTCCTTCCAGGTATTAGAATCACGGCATTGCAGCCCAACGCTCTGAGCACGATATCACAGCGTCATTAAATATGGTGCTCTCAGCTCACATTACGCTTATATACCTTTCCCAGTGGCACAAAGGGACAAAGGCCAAAGCATCAGAACAACAAGCTACGATTTACAAACATCCCTCAATCAAGCAAATGAATGAGAGAAGGTACGAATATTTACCTCAATCCTCGACGGTGGTGCACACTACAATCAGGGGATATGGATTGGTTTACCTTCCGTCATGCTCTCTTGATTATAACCCGATCGAGGAATCATTTTAAAAATTCAAACACCTACTTCATTGCTGTGGCGCGTCGATGCGTTACATCATGAATACCGAGGATAATAAGATGATTGGTGCGATACATTCAGTATGATTTCACCTCGAGATGTGAGAGGGTGGTTCGAGGTTTAGGATATAGTACTGTAGATTGAGCTAGGAGTTGCGGGGTCGCGTATCCACTCAAAACCCTCAACCAATCCTTGGTCCCTTTCTTCCTACGCACTGCCACTTTTCTCTATTGCTATCCGTAGTTTGTAATGCTCACGTCATAATATCAATCTGTGAGAGATGGGGAAGGGATAAACTGAGGAAAAAACATGATGAACTAAGGGGGCGGAAGAGAGGAAACATAGCGCCAGATCTTTACGTAATATGGGTGACTTTATACTTGCATCCAATGACGTCATGAACACCATCCACAGAGGTCCACGACAATCATTGAGGCCAAAGACCCGACTGGACTGTACGTACCTTTCACCACTGGCGAGCAACATGTTCTCCAGAGCAGATCGACAACAATGACTTTGGAGCGGTTGAGACCAAGTAATATAGAGTCATTAGGCGTATTGTGCGATTTAGCTAATGAAGTCATACACGAGCTAAGACGCTTGCAAGCTAGCCACTGTCCAATCCAATATGGAAAGTCCATGTTCATGGGAATTTGTTGACTGGCCATCTTGACAGCGATCTTGTCAATCTTCGCCACAAAAACCGAAGGATACGAAATGGAACTGGATTTGGAGAGGGATCGTACGTCTGCACTATTACACAGGCGATCATTAAACACTGCCGTGGACTACATATTGTAATGACATCATATATTTGTACATGTTGACATCTCCAAAATAATGGTAATATATCCACGTCCAAAGCGAAATGCGAGCTATCAGAGAACGAGGCACAAACAAATTTCACGATCTGAAGTGGGAAGGGGGACATAACGAAGTTCATTGAATCCTGTAGCCGCCTAAGATAAAGTCTGAAACAAATAATAGACGTGAGGAATCGAGGGCACTGACAACACATCAAAAGAATACAGTGTAAACAGAACCAATATCGTGAACTGACTAACCCTGGGTGAAGCAAACTGATGTCGGGATAAAAGATTGTCGCGAATATGGCGCACTTGATATTGTGTCTTGGGCAATGTAGAGGAGATATACGTATAGCGAGGAAAAACTTTTTGAGCTAGGAGTGTAGTGTGGGTGACCAGAACGAGTCCAAAGTTATCGCTTGCAGAGAATATTGATGGATGGCAACAGCGGGATATGTCGTGTTGGTAGCATGACGATCGACGAGGCGTCTTATTCGGCGGTAGGTCCTTGCAGACACGCCATCCAAATGCGTGTCTTATATAATCTACCACACAAAGTTAGCAACGGCTTATGTGCACCATGAAGCGGTAACAGTACCTGAAAAGCTCACGGACGAGCTCACGAAAGTCGATCCGTCGATCAGCAATGAAATAAAATGTTAACTTGCGTCTATCCCTGCTCAGACGGAGACAAAGTTACCAACAGAGCCCCAGAAGAAGCAAGAAATACCACGAACCATTGATACTCAGCATCAACAACCTCCATGGGTAACTTTTTAGCGCGGACTTTGCTCTGACACAGTTGCAGGGCTTTCGTTTCGTCTGCTTGCTTCGACATGAGTAGCCTGTGGCTCATGTTAGCTGGTCGTGCAACGGGCAGTAAGGCGGTGCACTCACTGGGCGTCCTGGGCCGAAGCCTTCGCATAGATCCTCTTCGGCATAAGCTCCTTCGTCGCCTTGGGCGTAGGTGGTGGCATTCCATCTTCACCAGCATTCATCATCATTTGTTGATGAAGCGCAGCATTCTCCGCCTGCTGCTTTTGGAATGCTTCCACGTCGGCGGGCGTAATGCTATTATTGATGATCCTGCCCAAGTCTTTGCCTCGGTCCGCCTCTACAATTACCAGATCTCCCGTACGCAGACCATTCAAGGATAGGTCACCACCGGTAGAATAGAAGATATCGGTGCGACCAGCTTTGAACTCGACGATGTAAAGTGGTGAAGAGGGAGGCACGGCGTGGAGAGGAACGCCACGACCGAGCTCATTGATGTTTGCATTCGAATCGGTGGGAAGGGAGGCCTGACGCTGATGTTGGTGGGTATGCGGCGGCTGTTGGGTTGGAGGGTTGATACCGGGATAGTATGGGTTAATGGAAACCGGGGAAGTAACACCCCCACCATACGTAGGAACAGTAGGCGAACGGGGGGAAGACATTGATGCCATATAAGCGGTATTTCGATTCAGCCCTTGGAGCGATAGGGGGGGAGGCAGGACGCCGCGCAGGGTGGTAGGGGAGGGAGGGGCGCCATTATGACTGGTTTGATGATGTCGCACTGTATCGTTAGGCACATCTACGAACTGATTGTAGGCAGCTGAGGCACCGGGCTGCTGCTGCCTTCTAAGGTCGCCTTCCACATATGGGCTGCCTAGCGTATTTCGTTGAGGGGTGTATCGATCGTTAAAGCCAGCGGGTCCTGCCCCGTTCCCATTTTTGTATTCGTTCAGGCCATGCTCTAGTGGTGGAGGGCGCTCTGCCGTAGATGGACTTTGAGTATGCTCGGTGTCGCTGTATGATTCGAGTCGAGATGACGCAAACGATTGAGATGATGGATTATGGGAGTTTACTGCAGGGATATTGAGGTTAAGACCAATCCCACGAGAGCTGTTGCCCGTGTCGAGTGGGGGCCCCACACTACGGTGAGGGGCATAAGTTGGAAGGGAAGAGGGCTGACTTGGACCCATAACGCGAGGGGTACGGCTAGGTTCATGCTCTAAGTTGAGATTGAGAGTGTTGAGACTACTCGCAAGTTCGTCGTCAGAGAACATAAGACCTCTTCCACCGCCGCCGTAAGAACCTATTCCTCCACCGTTGCGAATGGACCCGAACCCACCATCCGGTAGCTCGGATAGAGCACTTTTCGGTGAACCAGAGTCTAACCCACCAGCGTTGAACCCTACGGAAATACCCCTGCGCGGCTGAACAACGCTGACGCTATGACGTCTACTGGTCGCACCACTTCCGCCGCCATCTTCTCTCCCACTTATTCCAGAGCCCCATACGTCGCGGAACCCATCGTCAGAGAACGGAATTTGATTGAGGTCCCGGACAAAGGGACTCATGTTCGACAGGTCATCCACTCCCGTGCGGTACCCGAAACGATCGTACGCCAGTCTTGACGAAGTCGGGCCTACGTTAGTATCAATACGACCGGTTGCCAAACTCGGATTATATCTGGCAGACGACTGCATACTACCGACGGCGTTCGAAGGATAGCCTAATTGGTTCTGAAAGGGTGACGATGCAATCCTCGGCCTCATGGTACTAGTGCCAACTGATTGAGGCCGTCCACGGCTGAGATCATCGCCTCTTCTGTTCCCAAGATTCTGCGACTGCCCGAACGCATCGAACTCGTCCAGAGACTCTTCGTCATCCTCGAAAGTGGAGGCAAACCTAGATTCCCTGTTCAGATGAGCCATAAGGCTGTTCGACGACGAAGGTTGCTCAGAGAAAGAGACACTGCGAGATGCCGAAACTTGCGCGCGTGAGATGGGGGGCCAACGGGATGGGCTAGGATCCCTCACTCGAGATCCCGAAGTGGCACTTTCTAAGCGCCTGGAGGCTATGCCAAAATCGAGAGGGGGCGCAGCGTAGTATCCCGACGAGTTTGGAGGTTGACTGGCAGCTCGGGACTGGCGAGAGGTGGGAGGATCGTACTCCGGATCAAGCGCGAAACGGGAGCGACGAATGTCGTCAGGTGGTCCCTGCTGCATATTGAGAACCGGATAGAATAGACTGTGTTGTATATGAGGTTTTTGTGGTACTTCTGCAGGCTTGCCCGTTACGAGCGAGTCAGCTGAGCCGTTCGGCACCTAATTGTCAATGGAGGGATTATTACTTTGGACTACAACTACCCCAGATAGGACCACACGAGAACGCACCGTGCAAGGAAAAAGACGCAGACGCATATGAATGCATTAATGAGCTCAGAGATCGGTGACCACTGAAATGGTTGGCTCGTGCCACACGTACCTCTGGCGTCAATGGGCTATTATTCCAGTCTAATGGGTTTGAAAACTTCTATAACACTCGCGTCACTGTTTAAGGGCCTCTATGGAGCTGTCTAGTCTGTCTAAAGAGGTGAGGCCAGATGACCTTCCCCAGGTTGGAACACTGAGGGTTGCTTCCGATATTTCAATAAGCTAGACAGACCCAGAAAACTCGAACATTCTCCCATGACCTGCACAGCAATAATTACGAGGGCGGGGTGCCGATAGAGAGAAATAGGATATCCATTTGCAAAGACTAGGTATCTGGACGCAAGTGCATCATGCGTTGAAGCTGGTCTCTACAGGTTGAAAAGCCGTCGCACCAGGCCATACCATCACAGGAACTTCACATTCCAGAACATCCAATTTTGTTTCCTTCCATATCCCCTTAGTTTCTGCTTCGGCGATCCCATCTGGCTCCACAACCGAATTGCCTCCGTCGCTTCCAGTTCCCATGATCATCGACATCCATCCTCCCACTCGTGCATTCACAAGTTCATCTTCCACGAAACGAAGAGGTGCCAACGATTCACCGATACTCCACGAGGTCGCCCATTCGCTGCTAGGTTCATCCGGAAGCAAGCTATGCATCGGAATACGGAATCGTGTAGGATCCTCACAATCAGATTCCTGCATAGTTGTGCCGGTGGAAGAAGTCATTTCCGACTTGGGCCGTTTAGCGGCCTTACGCAATCGACCCAGGTTGCGCCCTGTGTCATATGTCTTGGATGGTAAGACAGCTACCAAGAAGCACAAGCGAATCTTCCATTCCACCCCCCCTTTCGTGGGTGGTGCATCTACATCCCCAGCTTCTTGGTGAGGTGAGGGTGGAGCAATGAAGCCGAACGCAGGGGTGGCGTCGGCCGGAATGTCGAGAGAGAAGGATGCACGATGAGTGTTCATCGCGAACGAAAGCGCATATTCTGAATGAGTGCGTCTGTGGGAGTTTCGTGAAAAGGCGTGTGTTTGAATTGGTGACGGCAGAGTTTCTTGTGCTTCAAGTGCCGCCGAAAGCTGCATTGTAACATCAAATTCCATTGATTGCGTTTGATTCAGGAATGAAGTGAGTGAATTAGCCACCGGAGAAGAGCAGATGGTACCTTGAGCACCCTTGCATGTCCTGGGGCCAAGTTGATGTCAAGTATACCAAGGATTGTCTCTCCCACCCGGTACGCCGATTTTACAAAGGTAAGCACTGCAACATCTTCTCCATCTTTTGCAATGTCATACGAGACTAGATGATAATTGGGACATGGCTGTGGGGGAAATGAGGATTGGACTCACCCTTCTTCGGATTTCGTGTCATCACTTCCACGACTTGACGACACGAATATTTTTCGAGACTGGATGAAAATTCGTTCTCATGTTCCATCGCTTCGCCAGTACCCGAAGAATCTGTACTCAGTCGCGGCATGACACTAAGGGATGCCTTACGCACATCTCCACGGAGGAGCGCAGCAGCATACGACTCAACTCGAGTCCGCGACAGTGACGAAGGTGTTCCATCCCTTATCCATCCATGGTGGCTGGACGAGTGCAGAGGTGATTCTTTGGTTATTTCCTCCACGAACGCAGCGGACGAAATCAACGTACGGGTCTCTCGCCGGCGCGCCACTGGCCAGAGGAGATCGTACGGTCTCGGGACTCTGCCCACTAAAGCGAGGCGGCTCAGCAAATGGGTTCCACGTGCTGACATCTTACACACCTGCGACGTGATTGTAGATCCTCACAGGGATCCTCACGACTTTGCTCCTCTGCTTGTTAAGCTGATCTGCGCTACTAAATGGGAAAATGGGTAGCGAGGCAGTTGAAATACTGTACGAGCCACTCGAGCTACGAGACGTCCCGATTATTAATGTATATGAGAATCTGAATGCACGACCTCGATAAGTTGGTGGAAGGGCGGATGGGAGCGGAAGACTGTAAGTGTCTATGCAACTCTCATCAACAAATAAACAAATATTTCGGAAACAGAAAACATACAAGATCGACTTTGCCCTGGATCGAGCTGAAGGTCTACAACGAGCACCGTTGGCTGAGTTTCGAGAGTAGGCAACGGCATGTGCGAACGGTACCCTGAGGCTGATGATGCATCACCTAAACTATTGCCCGAGCTGGGGCTCCGCGTGCTGAAACCAAATGCACTTGAATGAGGATTGGGCGAGAAAAACGAGAATAGCGAGGAGCCAAATCTCGGGGAAGTAGGGGACACAAGTAAAGCAGTTCCTTGCAGATCCGTGGAACCAGGGGTAGAAGGGATCGATGGTGCGGAAGAAAATAAAGACGGTAGGAATCCGAATGTATAAGGCGATTGATTAGCGTTATCGATATCCATTCGGCCACCGCCAAGTGCCATTCCAGCCCGTAAATGAGCCCTCAACACATCTGCTTCATGAGCAGGAACAAGGGTTGGTTCTAATTCGAAGGTGCCAACCAGTTGGGCGTACGCCCAAAGAAGAGTCTGCTGCCCTGGAGCTTGAAACATGTGAGATAACGATGAAAAGGTGGAAGCAGCTGCAGAGGCAGAACGAGGGGGTGGTCTGCGATGATCAATGCCATCCCCACGCAGACGTGGTGGGATGTTAGTTGCCTGGCCTTTAGGTCCCTGGCGCGCGAAACTTCGCCCGCTTGAATTTAAAGCAGGTGCGGCCGCCAGCCCATTTTTTGAAGGGGATGCCTGGGTGGATCCGACTTCACTGATAGTATCTAGTGATTGGGTAAACCCTGACTGCGCCGAAACAGCTTGTGTCTCTTGGAGTTCAGGCAGACTATCGGTAACCGATTGCTTCCGTGCATGAGGATGGTGCAATGGAATTGAAGATTGTGCGTTGGGACGAGATAGCACGGAGAATGAAGACGGTCGGTCATAGGATGTGGATGGATGCGGAGAATTATGCGGCGATGGGGAAGGTACTACATCAATTGATTGAGACCATCTATATCGAGAACGATGAGTCAATGCACGCACTCGAGGAAGGTTCAATTATTTTCTTAGTCACTAAAGGGCTTGGATGGATGTCTAACTCAGGACGGGCACGGTCTCTAGCCGAGGTAGGGAGATTCTGGGATTGCATTGATGACAGAGAGAGTGACCGAGGGTTATGTCTTGATTTATCATTGAGGGTGTGATCATCAGACGGAGTGATAGCTGAGTAGTTGGTTTCGCATTTAGCATCAGCCCGCTTGCATTTTCCGACCCGGCGATGAGGTCTGGGAATCTTCACCGCTGAAATAGGCTTGGCGTTTAAGTCTGAGGTCAGATATGGCGACACTCTAGGGGAAGGAGGTATAATAGGCAGAAAATTTGCCACAGAATGAGCGGCTCTACGATGTGAACGGCCAAGTGTTGCGGGTGAAACACCAGGTCGAGGATGAATGTCGGGCGACGACTGCGTGTTTACGTTGGAAAAAGTAATCGTGACCTGAAAAGTTTCACCAGCGAAGTATGAGGATTGTGTGGGCACAACATTCACTTGTATGCCGTCTGAGCCGTCTAACATCTCATTCTCGGATTGGAAGGAGTATCACTGAGAGTGGCTGTGCAAGCTGCTTTTTGGCGTCAAAGCATCGATTTTATGTACACAGCTTTGGCAGGTATTATACATGTAGCCTCGCGTCCAGAAGAGGGTTTTCTGTCCAACATCTCAGTGATTGGACCCTTTCAGGGAAGGATATCAAGACGCCATCCCATCATTTGACCATGTGTCCCTCGATCTCAGGGGATGTCATCATGGCTGCGTAGAGTATTGATGCGTCCCCGTCCTGAACGGCACTTGTTGTGAACTACATTGATGGCAACTAGTGATCGCTCGATGTCACCGTCTCACCCGTTGCCTGTGTGCGCAACTACATGCCTTCCTATGCTGTGTGGCCTGGGACGCTGCAGATGGCCGGCCGGATGCTGTAGCTACGGGTCACCGTTGGCACCTGCTCTTCATCTATAAAAGAGTGTAAAGCCAAGGAGTCCTCGTAGTCATTAACGCCAACCAACATTTTTTCTCCATTATATATAACTCCGGAGGTATGATGCTGCACGATTCCTTGCTACGCGCGATGTATCATCAAATTTAACCCCACTTGTCGCCACTTAGCTGGGCTCTCGGACTCCATTTTCCGCAACCGCTCCTTGCTCCTTGCCTCAGAACTATGCACTTCCCACTTGTAGTGTCAGCTCTCGTACTCGTTGCATCTGCTCGTCCTTTCGGGAATAACTACCCGAGAGCACCTGGTTTTGGATCTTGTGGTTCCCCAGAAATTGAATTTTCGTGGGTGCCCAGTGTCGTCCATCATCCATCAACTACATTCCCAGGATATAGCTCAGGCATTGATGGTCGCACGCAAGCAGCATTTCGTCCTATCAATCAGGTTGACTTCAATCGTACGCGCTCTCTACAGAATTATTCGCCTTTTTCATTGGCTCAGTGGTTGGCTCATAGACGGTTCTGCTCAGGATATCGGCGTCATCAGTCGCTTTATTTGCCAGCAGCTTGAAGATAAATGTAAAGCCTCACCGGCTCAGATCACAGCTTGCCAAGCGGGTCAAAAAGCAGCCCGGAATTCTACTGGTGGGGGGGCGGCTGATGTCTTGTAGGGCCCAATTTTTCGGGGCGATGGATGCCTGATCACTCACCTGAGCAACTTCCAGCAACAAAGCACTAGGGATTCAGACATCGTTCGCTACCTCAACGAAAAGTGCAGGTCCCAACGGTGGGGAAATCAACTATTCATTGTGGTTCGCTAAGGGAATGCTAATCCCTTGTCACACGCCTAACTACCGCTGCCACATCAGGGGTCAAATCCCCTGTGAATATAATAGGTACAAGAGCAAATCTAAACGTGAATAAGAATTGCACGCCCTCTACGGTCACGGTGACCATTACTTCAACGTTCTCAGCCCCAGGCTTTACCAGTACGCCTCCGGCTAACAGTACTGGCGTGCAAGCGAACATTACAACCTCCGTTAATAACACTGGGGGGCTGAACTTCGGTACCGTCACAGTCAACCAGTAGAGGTTCTCCGCTTACCTGGACCCTCTTTGCAGGGAAATGCACGGATCCAAGTGTTATTTTCGGTGCTGGTTTAGATGGACGTAAAGCAACTGGATTCTCGTTCCTTCCTCACAATCTACAACAGTTCCCCCATGGTGTTTGTGTCGATATTGTCCTCTACAAAATGATGTTGCTGATGTGTTATATTTCTATAATAGAGCGCCCCAAACCCTGACGTTATATTCCAGTTTGTAAGTGCAGCTCAGGCAAGAGATGATTGTGATTCGGAGTCTAATGATTCTTTGGTGCGGCTTAGATTTGCGACAACCTCGTCAACAAGTGTGGCCTGAAGAAAACAGATAAAGCGGTGACTACTTGCCGTGCTGCTGAGGTCGAAGCTCGCAAGGAGAAGAAGGGTCGAGCGGCGGATATTTTTAATGCCAAGCTAGGCTTCAACACTAACTTTGCGGCATTAGACACTAATACCACCCAACATCGGCGAAGCTACTAGACTATGCCACTGGATTCCACTGACTGATTCGGATGTATGTCACTGTTAGCTTGTAGGGCGGTACATGCATTGGCTCACAAGTATAGCTCTTGATATGTCATCAAAGAAACAACTTTTGACAGAACATGTTACAATGACAACAGATGGATTAACACAGGGTATACAATGAAGACGAGGTGATCAGTTTGAAAGATTCCACGACGAAAGGGCGTATAAAAAGTTCATGCAGTATTAGAATATTGTTGCGAGGGCTCCGTCATTGGATTCGACGCCTCCAGGAGAGCCCGTCGGGACGTGCGCCTTGGCGTTGGCCCCTGCACCATTTTTGCCAAATGTGAAGCCAACCCATACGCCACGGCCAAACTTATCATCTTTCTCCTTGACAGCATCCACATTCTTCTGCTTCTCTCGAACCTCAGCATATTTGGCCATGTCTTCAGGAGACGTGAAGTCGTCGTAGTAGCCAGTGTCAGTCTCTGAATCAAGTGCGGGGACGAAAGGAGGCGGGGTGGAGCGGAGGCGGTCCCAGGCAGTTCTGTAGAAGAACGGATGACTGCGCACTTGGTTGGGTGTGCAGTATCGGAGGGACTCGTGCGAGATAAGCCTGTTAAGTTTTAGCAATGTGGGTCCAATGGCAAGAGAGAGCTGGGTACACCCACCTAGTTACCGAATCCCAGGCCACGTCTGTGAGGTTGAAGACAAGGTCCTCAGGCTTGTCGTACTGGGGACGACGAAGGACTTTTGGCCAGTTCTTCAAGTTGGTCCAAGTCTCTTCAGGAGAGCCTCCGGAAAATGGAGGGAATCCAGCGAGAAATTCGAATAGAATGCAACCCAACGACCAATAATCTACGGAGTAGCTATAGGTCTTGCCGCGGAGAACTTCAGGGGCCATGTAGTCAGGAGAGCCGACAATGGAGTCCGCCTGTGGGAATGTGAAATTAGGATGGTGCACGGTGCAGAATGGGTTGACTTACATAGCGAGGGTCTGCCATACGCATGCTCCGGTACAAGCTCCGCCTGTCGATGGTGCTGCGATAAATGATCTCGTTGTCTTTCACTTTATCTAATTTGTGCTTAAGACTCTCGATGCGCTGTGGATTAAGCGCTCCCGTGGCGAGACCGAAATCAGTCAACTTGACATGACCAGACCCGTCCACTAAGAAGTTCTGTTGGGAAGAATAGGGTGAATACAATGATTCCTGGGCTTATTGTCGATATTTACCTCTGGTTTCAAATCCCGATGAATATATCCTAGATTATGGAGCTCCCAGACACCGCCGAACATTTCAGCAATGTAGAACCGGGCATGCTCTTCTTTGAGCACCCCCGAATTATTCAATAGGGTCCTGAAATCACCTCCGGGTACGTACTCCATTGCCAAATACACATGTTGCGCGTCTTGAAAGGCGTAGAGAAGCTGCACAAGCCATGGAGTTTTCGTCGCGGTAAGAATGTCCCGCTCCACCAGAACATGGCGGATCTGGAGCGTATACTTGGCGTGAATATTAGTATGTAGTTTAAATTAACCTAGCTCACCTCATCCATCTTGAAGAGAGTACGCTTTTTCATCTTCTTCAGGGCACAAACCTCCCCGGTCTCACTTTTACGTGCAAGATAGACCTCACCATAGCCTCCTTGTCCAACCTGAGCAATTATATGGAATTGCTCCACCCTCAGCTTGGCACGGCGTTTGCGGAGCAGGACACGTTCACGACCACAGTACGATTTATACTCGGCATTGTATTGTTCGGATGTCAGCTTCAGCAATCGTGAGTGAGCCATGGGCAAAGATTGGTCGGGTTGAAAAAAAAGTCACCTCACGCGATTTTGTGTCTGCATCGAACAAAGCACGACGCTCCTTTCGGTTCTTAATGTATCCCACCAATTGAAAATAGTAGTCCAAGAAATCTAGCGCGCGTTCCAAGAGATGTGTTGTCCGATGGCGCCAGTATCGATGTTGTCGAAATCAGTGGAGGCTCCACTGCATGCCAACATCAGAAACGTAACTCACAAAGCTGCGCAACAGTCGCTTTTCTCTTGACTTCCGGACTTTCCAGCAGCTCGCGTTCCCAAAGTTTCAGAGGTGGAGGTCTCTGAATATAAGTATCGGGAAGCCCCTTTGCGGTATCCATTTTGATATCCTCTTCACTCCATCCTTTTGTAGTTTGCATCAGAACATCTCTCCCGAGTACGCCATAAGGCTTTGCAGTGTCCATTCGAACATCACGCGGCGAGTTCCATGCATGGCCACCTGCTTTCGTTGGACTACCGGGAGGAGTCTGAACGGAAGATGGGGGAATAGGGATACGGGACGGTGTGGGGGGAGGCGAGAGAACTGAGGGAGGCATTACTTCTGGATTGGACGGATTTGTTGGTTCGTGTGGGCGCCAAACAAGCCGCAACAGTCACCAACATCGCCACCACCATGCATCGCCCCATCCGTCAGCGTCCAGCACGTCCAATCGTAGACTTTAAAGCTGCCATCGAGGAAAATGATGTCCCTAAGGCTGACTACTTGCATATTGACGCGTTCGTCGCACAAGCAATTGCCTTCAGACGGCGATTGCAAGAATATGTGGTATTTGGAAAGGAAGACATACAAAAGCAGGAGGATGATTATGAAAAAGAGGTGAAAGCTCACGAAGTGCGGAGAGACGAGTATGAGGCCCTATATGCTGAGGCGAATAGCGACCTAAACCAGATGATTGAGAGTTTGTCATCATCAATTTAACTGTGTGCAATCCTTGCAGGATGACCTAATGTTTGTCTAGCGCTTAATCAAGAACGGGCGGAGGAAGAGCAGCTCCAACGAGAGGTATCCGAATTGCGTGAACGACGCGCAGGAGCTCGACAAGCCGCGTTGGGGGTGACTTCCGACGTTAATGACATGCAGGGTGCAAACGAACGTTTGCGTCAAAGTGAGGTGACAATCTTTGCCCTTCCCAACCCAGTCTCACCGGTATCTTACCTAGAGCACGAGGCTGAGCTCAAGGCCATACAATCACGAAAGGCCAAGATAGAACCTGAGCTACGCATCGTGGAATCTTTGCTAAGTTGTTCAATTGACAATGTTCAACGTGAGCACGATTTGCGCGACCTGCCGCTCGGATATCTTATTTCATGCAGGCGACACGGTGTTATTACGATTCTCCAACGTTGATGAGGCGAATTTAGCCCGAGAGTTCAGTCTTGTGTTAGATCTTTCTCAACAGAAATTCAAAGGTCAGGAGGTTGCTTCACTGCTCCCAATTTCACATGCATGAACGAACTCTCAGTTCCCACCTCAACACCACTGCTACCCTCAATATCTGAGCTGGTGGAAATGCTGAATGGTAGCAGAGACTTTCCATCATTCGTGAAGAAGGTGAGGTTGGCTTTCCGGGAGTACACCCGAGAGGAGCGCGGTGGAGGCAGGGGCTGAACCCTGACGAATGTGGTAATTCCGCTGAAGTTGGTACTTCCTCGATTTTCGCGGCCTCTTCCTTTACGACGGTGCGAGTGGAGGTTGGCATGCAGCCATTGACAGAGGTGCTGGAGAAGCGCTGTGTCAAGTCACGACCCTTCGTGCTCAGCTCGTTTTGCCTTCTCGGAAGCAGGAATCCCGGTAGTGCAGGGTTTGAAAGCATCGAGTTGACTGGTGGCTCGGGAATTGTTAGGAGTGGCAGATTCTACTGCTTGTGGACATGATGGATGGACTCCGATGGTCGATTTGTACCCTACCCTCATCATGTAACGACGACAAATTTCTGGCTACGGTATTACGACACAATTTTGCTACCTTCCGGATTTGATGCTACAGTATATGTACACCGAGCTCATGATGTTTGTTGTGTGTTGATTACTTCTCTCACTCGTTTCCCTATCGCCACGTCCTCCCTTTTCTCTTCTACACCCATAGAACCCAGAGTACTCCTATCTCTTGTACTTCTTAGCTTGACGTTTTTCCTGCCATTGTGAGTTCGTCGCTGCGCTTTCTTCGTCTCGTTCGTAATCAATCTCCTGTTATATCTCATTCATCAAAAACTTGGTTCGTCACGACGTCGTTTCAGCGCTGAACACGCCCTCAAAAAGCGACCACCATTGCGAGGTCACCTTTCGAGCAGTTTCGGCGTTGATTTTGCTGCATCTGGGTGACAGAAAGAAGCGACGACGCTCGCCAATATCTAGATCTTGGAGCACATTCCATGGCCGTATCGCTCGCACCGCAAGATTTCCAATTGCCATTCACAGCCAGCCCTATGGATCCCCAGCAGCACAATCAAACCGGTACTCGTGCCTCGCCTGCCGTTGTTCCAACTAGCGGGACACCGCCTCGCCTCGACCCCCCTGCACGGAGTGCAACGCCCTTACAAAATGATTCGAACGTGTCTAACGTGAATGTCCCTTTCGTTCCATATCCTATGTCTCCCCAACAATGGCCCAATCCTCCCCAAGCGGCTTTGTCGCCACATGGCCCGTTCCCCTATCCCACCTTTGGTTATTTCGCTCAGCAACCGGGCATGCAAAGTCCCTTCCCCGCATACGATCCATCTCAGCAATCCCAACAATTCGCGCAGTGGGCTTACCAGCAGATGATGATTGCACAGCAGCAGCAGATGGCGGCGGCAGGTTTCATTCCACGTCAACGCACTGGAAGCGCTCCTCAACATCCATCCGATCAGGCGCAAGCGGGGTTCTACCATGGAATGGCCTCACCCATGATGGCGAACGGCTTCCAGTCGCCATCCTTTGGGCACAATCATACCAATAGCACTTCATCGTCCAAAGGCACCTCTACTGAACCATATCGTCGGAATAATGCCTCGTCAGCTCCAAGTCCAGTTGCCGGAGCCATCGTGGCTGGTCTTCCTCAGGCTGCCTTTCCACCCTTACAAGCCGCTCAGCCACCTTATGCGCGGGAACGCAATGGCTCGGTCACGTCGGTTAATTCTTCGGGGGGTAGTTCAAGGTCAGTCAACAACACAGACGGTCGTCGCCGCACTACAAGCATGGCCGAAAGCGCGAAATCATCCTCCACGCATCGCCCTACCAACTCCCCTACTTCTAATTCTCAGTCATCATCAGCCTCACGAAGCCGCAGCCCTACACCCCGTGCCATACAGACGCGGTCTGCCTCTCCAGAGCCCTCGAAATCACTGCCATCTGTACACCAGCGTGGTTCCTCCCCGAACCCTTCCAGTTCTACCCCCCGAACGCGAACACAATCCACAACCTCGTCTGCTTCCAACACGGCTTCCTCGCCTTCTACCACCCAATCCCCGTCGGCGCCCGCTCCCGCCCCGAATGGCTCATCGTCAGCTCGCGGCCCCCGAGGGCCTCCGAAACCGTCACCGCTATCCCAACAGGCCACTGTTTCGGACGCGAATAAACGGCTAAGCAGAGATGACACTGATCTCGCTGTTACTTTGCCTGATGCACCCAGCCACATTGCTAAATCAGGTGGCCTCAAAGGGCGTTTGAGGCGGGCATTGTCTTTCTCGGCCGGTGAATCGTTGTCCGAGGCGGAACACGAGCCTTCAACACCTCGTTTGGGTTCAAGACGTCAGGTTGTTGCTGCAAAAAACGCCGCCGAACAGAAGGAGGCGGAGAAGAAGCTCAAATCGTCTAGCTTGGGTTCAAAGACGGCCTCGACGACTCAGTCCCCAGTCAATTCCCAAACTCATCCAGTTGTTGATGAAGAAGAACTCGAGGCTCCTGACCCCTCCCTGAGGTCTGGTAAGAAGAAAGGACGTTCCTTGTTTAACCGCAAATTCAATGCCTCAACCGACAACATCTCTCTGTCGTCTACTGTCTCCTCAGCTTCGCTTATGATTCGTAAAATTGGCTCTGTCGGTGCCTTGGCACGCCGAAAGAGCCTTGCAGGCATCACCAGCCTGTTTAAAGACAAAAAGGACAAATCCAAGAAAGGTGGCACTGCGGAACCTGATGTCTCGCTCGTTAATGCTGAACTTGATCGAGATCTACCCGCCTTGAGCCCAGATGAGATGGCTGGCTTGAGTCCAGCGGCGAAGCTGGCGCGACAACACACTCTTCGGAGCAATGCAGAAGCTGCAGCAAGAGCAAGGGCGAACCAGGAGGCTAAAATGAATCAGCCAGCCGCTTCAGGTTCTGTACCAACCTGGGAACGCGACACTGCTAAGCGGGAGGCAAATAGCCCTCTTCGTGTCCGAGGTCAGGCGGATGAAAACGGGAGACGATTGAGTTCTCACTCGCGCAGCTACAGCGAGGATGGGAGTGAGGATGGTTCATTGTTAGGACATGTCCAGCAGCGCTTCACGATTGAAGAAAACGATTTTTTGGACGAAGATGACGAGGACCTGGATGATGGCGACGTTACGGTGCGACACGAGAGCATAGAAATTGAAGTGGAGCCGTGGGCTGTCGGCATACGACGTTCGATTGAGCGAACGCGAGTACCCTCCAAGGGTATCTTGAAAAGTGAGTGTTTCCCCCAACCTTACTTAGCATTTAATTATGTGTTTATCAAGATGCTGTCTCGTACAATCAAGAAAACGACCTCATGCTCAGTCGAAGTCACTCCCTTAGCCGCCACCGTTCAAATTCTTACGATACCGTCTCTCATCATCATCACGTGGAGCCAGGGCCTCTCGCCCGAATTCCATCTGCGGACCCTGACCACATTGATGGCCTGCCATCTCATGAGCCGCATAGTTTATTCCCGCCCTTGAAGTTTGGCGATATTCCAAGCTTCACCGATTCACCTACCTCCACGGCCTCTTCATCGCCTACGCACGAGAAAAGTGGCATGATCAACATTTCGCACCACCCCAACATGCCATACGCCCATCCCAACATGAACTCCTCCGCACCCACTCTTTCTCTGATGCATTCGGAAATGACGCCCAGATCCAAAACGGCACCCACGGTGACCAAGAAGACCACATTTGCAGCGAATCTTTCAGTGTACGACACCTTCAGTGCCTTCACCTATGATCGACATTCGGAGCCTGCCACATGTAACCAGCTCACGCCGGCTCTAGCACAACGGATCAAGGAGGAACTCAACGCTTACAAAATGGAAGAGATGGAAGTACATCACGCAAGTCGTGCTCAGTTAGTATTTTACATTTCAAATGGCAGCTTTTAAGCTGACTCGCCCTAATTGCCCCAGTACACAGTTCTTTGTCTAATCAGGGGATTTTATGGTTTTCCTTGTGGTCCTCGCTCATCTTTACTCAAGTTTTATATTCGCCCAAAATCATTACATCCGCGCAATTACTATCATTTTAAACGCTCCACTCATTAAAATACAGACATTCATGGACTTTTTCACATCTACATAGCCCCATGCTCCTCCCCGGCTGATATATTTCTATCGTCGATGCATGTTACAAGCCATCTAGTTCGATTGTCTGTAACAACAACACACCTTTCTCTATAAATATTTCTTCTTTTACAAGGACCCATAACCGATCCAGAGTGTATGCGTTGCATTGTTCCCTACCCCTCGTGGCTGACAGACAGCCCCTTTGACCCTTTTCCCTTTTCCTTCGATAACACTTTTGTGACACGCCCGTCTTTTGGGGCTCTGTGAGTGACCTTATGGCTTGCTGTTACTTCAGCAGGTCTCATGTTGTGTTTCTATTATTTTTTTTTTCGCTCAAGCTTCGACTTATTCTGCTCTTAATTCCGATTGAAAATTATATCTATACCCCTTGTTACGTTACAATCATGGAGATATTGCTTCAATTCTTTCTGCCTCACTGATCTTGTGCCTCACAACGCCGATAAACTCCCATTCTATTCTATAGACCCGACGGCTCTGTGACGCAGAGAACAGTCGAAAACATGACCCTGTCTTGCTATGGCTCCTCTACATGTCGATCCTCCGCCCAAGGCAGCTCATAGGATAGAATATGAGACAGATCGTGAATGCGTGGTGATCAAGCCTTCCTAAGCTAAAGCCTCCATATGAGTTGCCCCACCTGCAGAGGCAACCCTCTTGCCGGCAGTAGCTTCTGCATAGTTTTCATAATAATTTGTGCCGTCATTTTCTTCCCCATTCTCATGGCTCCTGCCGGGCCCGCTCCAGAAGTGAAAGGCTTGACTATGCACACCGTAACTTGCAGGCTGAACTTCAACTAGGTCACCTCGAGCTATCTCGACAGCCGGCACTTCGCTGGCCGGTAGGCCGATCAGATAGGCAAGGAGGCAGCGGATGACCGAAGCATGTCCTATGATAAGCAGATCGTCTTGCTCTCGCTCAAGTTCCATGATGACGGGCTCCAACCGAACTACAATGTGCTGATGAGTAGTTTCCGTGAAAAGATTCTTCTTGACCTACCGCTCAGATCGTGATAACTTTCTGCCCGAGGAGCACGATGTGCATAAGGATCTTTGAGAAACCGTTCCCATTCGTCGGGGTATCTTTCGCGAGCGAGTTCTGGAGAAAGGCCGTCCCAGATGCCAGGATTGATTTCGCTCATGATAGGCTTCTCGACCACACGGTATCCGCTGTGTAGAAACGGCCAGGCGGTATGATGTGATCGACGTCGGGCTGATGTCCATACCTACTCGGAGCAGTTCGGTCACGTTGGAAGCAATTGAAACACACTTTTTTTCGCTTACCACTAGCTTGTTCTCATCGACGAGCAAGCCCATCTTCCTTCGATGCTCCAGATTCTTGGCTCGACGCTCAAGGACAAATTCCTTTAACCGTTCAGCGTATTCCCATCCTGCGGGGGAAAGATCTGAATCCGCTTTGTAGGAATGTTCGATCAATGACTGGCCACTCTGTTCGGCACAACAGGTCAAAAGCGACAATCGGAATTAAAAAGTTCACACTGACTCGCGCAAGATATATTGTTCGATACTTGTTGTGGATGTTCTGCAGGAAAAATACTATGCGCGACTACCGCATTCAAATTTGAGACGACTCGAAAGCATTCAGGTTTTTCGAATAGCCGTACCTGTAGGTAGCCTTGAATTCTCTAAACGGAGGCAAACTGCTTAGAAGTCCGTTAGATGAGAAGTGTAACTCGCACGTTGACCATCATTCTTTCTGATACCTAGTGCGAAGGGTTTTCGTTCAATAATTTCAAGCTTACTTTGAAACAGAACAGCTCACATTAATGATCTTGATATATGATTTATCTCCCTCGTCCATTGGCTGATAATATCGTTCATGATCTTTGATTCGGCTCATATAATCTTTTACGGCCTCTTCGGGTGGCCAGTTCTTGTAATCAGGGAGGTTATCTTGACGCTGCGAATATTGGCCATGACTGTTTCTTGATCATCACACAAGGATTCTAAAATCGGGATCCGAACAACAATCAGGTGAGACTAACAGGACTGACAGCGCGCATGGCTCACCCAGGAATATGATGTGCACGCCTTCTTTTTCGAATCTCTCTGTGAGGTTCTGCCGGCTAAGTTTGGTAGCATTATTTGCATCATAGATAGCAACTTGGCCTTTCTCCTTCGAATAAAAGTCTAGTATTAGTTGTTCGCAGCCATCCTTAATTTCGCGGCGCAGTTTCTGGGTTTCTGGTGACTTATCTCCTGAAGAAACACGCCCTCGATTGCCCAAAGCGTGCATGAATAATAGAGGAAACCATACCGTTCGTGAAATAGTCTGGAGGTAAAGATGGTGCACTGCCAAGCCGCTTTCGTCTGTAATCACCCAAGGAGAACACTTGAGTGGTGACCCCCATCCACCTAAGATAGCGCTCCAGTGCACGTGAAATGTGTGTTTTACCCCGAGCTGATCGATTTATTCGTTTTTACTATATCAGAAGAAAACTCCAACTTGATCCCCACCTGGAAGCCCAACAGCGACGACAAGGAATTTTCCCCGCGTGAAACAACCGCCCAGACTCAGTGGTGTACAAGGGTGCAGCCATACTCTACTCGACAAACGAGATATCACCAGGGTTGGATACTGCTCCAGCAGGCACCCCAAGTCGTGAGCGTTTATGCGATGCTTCAATCTTCAACGATAGATCCAAGGTGGAAGATCGGGTGCGACTATTTCCCACGTGAACCAGACAACCGACCAACCTGTACTTCCGGTGTCAAAAGCGGATATGCACATGGAACCCACACTCCCTCGCCCTCCCCCGCAATCATGGAGCATTATGTAGAATGGCATCAGGCCCAAGAGCAAAGAGAGGATGTTTCCATTCCGGCTAAGTGTGCCACATTCCCGCCACATCTGTTGGTGCTCCTGCGCCACGACATTATAACAGAAAAGACCAGAGCAGGAATCATTACGTTTCTCTCCCTACCAGAACGCTTGCATATCCCCATTGACTTTTGCCACCATTATGAATGAGACGGCTAAATCTGTCCAATTTGTCCATGCAGAGCTCCATTTATGGGCCTCAGGGATATTATCTACCACTGCCAAATGGACCAATTAGGAGAAACAAGGAAACAAAACCCCTGTGAAAGAGAACACTTTCGCATCAGCCTTGAGTGTGAGCATTGTGATGAGCGGTTTCCGATCTGGTTGTTCTATCGTCTAGGGGGTATAGGGTGCTGGGGATATCGAATGGAGCTCCTCCGACGAGAGTAGTGCTGGATCAACATAGCCGAAGACCGTTCAGTAGATTTTTCGCTAATGGTGGTGTTATTTGCACAGCATTCAATCCCTAGAGTGCCCCAAAACTCTTCATTTCTGATTTCTGGACATTCCAAGACGTTCCAAGTACACCATGGGCTAGGGAGTTCCAGACGGAAGGCGATTCTACCCAGCTGCTTGGCATTGACAGCATGAAGCTTATCCTTGTGCCTGAATTCGACACCGTGGCCGTAACACTCCGGACGCAAGCTTCTCTGGGGTGATGTCCGCTGCTGCACCGGTGAAAACATTCAAGTTACTAGTAGAGCGTGCTTGTTCGGGAGACAGGACTACATACATATTAGATAATTCAATGAGACAACAAGAGATGCGACATCAACGGGTCGCGAAGTAGATAGGGCGGTCATTACCAAGTCCCTGTAAATCAACAAAACGTATATCACACAATGATCCATGATTGCTCCACTGATGTCGGCCAATGGCCTCAACGCTCGAAGATTGCCGCACCTAATAGCAACAGTATCTATATTAAGCCCACCAACAGATCGAGGTTCGGGGGTGGAAACTAATTCCTAGAGCGCAACAGAAGCAATCGGATCAACTGTTATATATATGTAATGCTTAGACAAAGTCACCGTCACCCTGCAACCGCTCTTAAGTTCGTGACCAGAGAATAGAACGTGTGAAGCGATGCAAGTGCCAGACATTTTCGTCGGTGTCAAAAACCCCGATGCCTTCGACACACCCCAGAGCTCCAGAGCCGTCATTTCAGAGCCCAGACGTAGTACACAAACAGGACGGAAGCCATCCCCAGCTCATCTCATGGTCAACAGCGCGAAATCATCACTATCCGGACATTGGCATCTCACTTTGGTTGACAGCACATAACGCTCCAGCGGCCGATCCCCAATAACGAGGGAGACCAGTTTGGAGCCTGAAGTCTGGGAAGACTTGTTATATCAAGGGGGATAGAAATAACACATTCAGAGTCCAGAAAGAAAGACCAATTAACCA
>NW_024067244.1:0-75804 GCF_015039405.1 Cantharellus anzutake
ATAAAAAGATAAATTTGTAAATCTCACTGATAATCAAACTAATGGGAACTCTGTCCCTGCACTATGTCTTGAGCCTCTTTGGCTTCGTATTCGCCGCTCTGGGCGCTGGTAACGTCTGCTAGAACTTCATGTTCGTTGGGAGCACCTTCTGTTTTTGGGGGAGTCCTTTTTTTGTAAATACAGGAAAGAGGGTAACTATAAATATGAAAGAAATACGTGGAAATCCGAATGATCCGACGGGTTTAGGACGGCAACAGATCCACAAGGAACAAATAAGAAAAAAAGCAATATCAAAGAAATAATTGATGTTGTTAAGGAAATAAAGAACCATGGCGATCGGAACAACCGCTGAACCAAATCCGCCGCTCGTAACATCGTTCGACTTGTGTTGACAAGGGCTTTCCAACGATACCAAATTCGTCCGGATCGGTGGAGAATTGATGGAGATATGAGGAAGCGGCGGAATATGCGGGTGACAGTTACCCCAATTTGGAAACTGATGGTTGTCCGTGGTCAGGAATGGCTTGAAAAAATCGGAAAAATATGGAAAACGTGGAAATGGTATCTGAAACAGTGGTAGATGTTGTTTAGGGAGTAGGGTACTTGACATGGGTGGTAGAAATCGCGATAATCGGCTTGTTTGCATGGTACCGGCTGTGCCTGCCTACAGCGGGCAGGTCGATAATACATAGATAAGGGGAAATGTTCGTCCAAGTAGATAAAGATAGAAGAAAGGGCAAAAGAGCAAAAGAACAGAAGGACAAAAGAAGTGAGAAACAGTGGTGAAGGGTGAGGGGATGGAGGTGAGTGGGGTACTGGGTGAGGGTGGGTGGAGCCGGGTCAGGTAGGTGTGCCCTGACATTTCTGTTCTATGGTTGACCTCCCCTTTCTCTATGTACCACTACACCCCAATCGCTGCATCCACCACATGCATCCCTGCCCACACAGCAGCCACCTCCAGGACCTCCCACAGAGACAGCCAGAGTGGTGTGGCTATGTGTGGGGATGACGTGGCCCCCATCCACGTGACCTTAACCACATGTATATAATAGCGCCTGGGGTGGGAACAGAAGAAGCAGCCTTCTTCTCAATTTCCTACTTCAGACTAAGTGGTCAGGGATGCTCACCCCATGACAGGACTGCTGCTATGCATAGCCGACACCTGTCCCATCGAGTCCCTTGCACCAGGACTTTGCCACTTTTGGAGCTGTCCCTGACAGATGTGCTGTATATTCAATGGGTAGAGGTAAAAGGCTACCAGGCCTTTACAACTACTCCAAGCTATATATATGTAAATTACATATCCCGGCACAAACAAATAAAGAAATAACAGCATCACTATAATTGTCATATCCATACATACCCGATCCCAACCTGACTCCCAGACCCTCATCTTCACCACCTCCAGAGTCCTACCCTACCTCCATCCATTCCGACATTCACCTTCAGACCAAACATCACTCCTCGCACCACCCTCCTCCTCTTACTCCTCCTCACTCCTCATGTCACCTCCACCCTTCTGTCCCTCTCCTACCCCTACCCTACCTCCATCTGTTCCAATACTCATCTTCGGACCTGACACCATTCCTCCTCCACTCCTCTCATCACTCTCCTCCCTCCAACCCTCTTCTGCCAACCTCCACCAAGTTACAGCCTTCCACCACCATCCCATACCTTGTACTCAGACACCACCTGTCACGGCCATGCATTCTGGCCTGTTCGCTGCCCATCCGATGCCGCCTGAGCCATTCCCGCTACACGAGCGTAAGCATGAGCCCCAACCTCAGCCCTATCCTCCCTGAGGACTCCCTGCTCACTTCCCTGCTTGCCCCTAGGCTCCCTGCACCTGGCCGACTCCCCCACAGCCACACCAACCTTCCCACCCCGAGTCCACCTCCAGCACCATGCCCAGCACGACTCCTCTACCCTGCCCACTTGGCCCTACAGGGCCACTACCTCCCATGCCAACTCTGGCCAACTCCAAGTCCAGCACCACTACAATACCATCGCTGCTACCGCAGCCTATGCTCCTTCCTTTATTTATGTGTTATTGTTTGTTTTGACCCTCGGTCATTACCGGCCGCTATGCAGCCAACCCTGCTCCTTATTCCTGTTTTGCTTCCGGACCCTTCGGCCTTCAGCCCGGGTCTGCTTCCATTCATTCTTTCTCCCTATATATATCCTGTATGATACTTTATTGTACCTTAGCTCTAATATCAATTTGACCATGACCCCAAGTCCTGACCCCAGCAAGGCAACCCCAGTGAGTCTGAAATGAGGGCCAAGAGACAGCTAGGGGGCACAGCACTCCTTTAGAGTTGCTGAGGCCAAATGCCCTACCCTCAGGCCTTGTTCACAGCATCACGGCCATCATGGCCTATAGCGGTGAAGGAGCGGAGCTGGATCACCTTATGCCTACATCCAATAACAATATTAGAGTTTGTGCTGATTTGCGTACCAACTGTGTTTTGGTTGCCAAATATATAATTGTTTACTGTCTAAACAACAATAAATACCCCCAACGATCTCTATGATTTCTAGTCAATATTACACCTAGATTTACCACTTTTCAGTAGGACATGATTTTCCTGATAATTTACTGAAGGAAATCTACTAATAAATAATTCCACAATAAATGTTACTCAATACAGGAGTGACCAAACTGCTCTTTCTATCGCTTAGAGTGCATGCTAGTTATCTAGCAGGTTCAGGATCGCTCACTTTTCTCCTGTGGTGTGATAACCAAGTATTGCTGAGAGATTATTCAATTAAGAAGTCCCTCCACCAAATTCTCACTAATTCTCACTGTGACACTTTTGTTCAGCTGTGTCTAACTGACCCTAACTCACGCTTAGAGTGACGTGTTAGTTTTATATTAGCTAACAACTAATATTTGCTTTTTATCTTTTGGAGCAAACGAACCAACCACTGGTGAGGAGAATTAAACTTTTATTTCTACCTGAGGTTTGAGAGGGGGCAGAAGCGGTGGCCTTTTATGCTTTTCAGAGGCCTCTCTACTCCCACGCCTCGCACTAGTTACATGTGCTACATTTGTATTATAGATAGTTCTAGAATGATATAGGGGCTTGGGCTGTGTAAGCTTAATAATGGACTTAGGACATGACTCAGCAATAAGTAATTCATTTCTTTGTCTTTTGGGCCGATCTTAGCGGGATCTTGTAGCGCTGAAGCTATGCTCTACACCGCCTTAATTACGAACGGTTATCGTTATCTTTAGAAATGACTTGGCTATAAAGGAACTTTCTAGACTGTTCTCTAATTGACTGTCAGAAACTGTGTTCGAGGGGATCGCGGGAAGCGGGGCGGAGTACGGCGGCGTAAGTGGTCACTTAGCTAATGAGCTACTCCGTTGCAAGGCGTCGAGGGGTTGGGACTTCGGCTTCAACGACTTTGCCAGAGCGTTGCGCCACGCGTTCTAGGCTGTCCCGTATTTCACGTTAGCGGGAAGGACCTTGCGGCGACGTTGACTTAAGCGGGATGAAGCTGAGGGGCGAACTTAAGATGAAAGTACTTGGGGGAATTCTAGTCGATATTCGAACTGAGGTACATCGACAGTAAACTACAAGTATAAATAGGAAAGGAGAACAGAGAAGGGGCCGGTCGGTCCGGCGCGGGACGGGAACGAGATGATAAGTACGATAGAACTAAAGAGCGATGAGGACCAGGGTAATGGAACAGAAGAGATGAATGGAACAGAGAACGGCGAAGTTGGGAGGCAGAAAGGATAAGCCGACAATCTAGGCGCGCGGATCAGAATGTCAATATACGTATAAATCAAATATCGATAAAGGAATAATCAATTGTCAATAAGGAATGTCCATAAGGAGCGGATCAACGGCGACCATAACAACGCTAGTTAGTTAAGCGAGTGAATAGAATAAAACGATACCGGCCAAATGGTTGAGGAACCCAAGTGGTGGCGGGAAAACGAAGGAGGCGCTGCTACGGGGCCGTAGAACGGGAACCACTATCGGCGCCGCTAAGTGATGGGCAATGGCGAGATTAACGGGCGCGAGTAACGGCGTAAGAATGGGGGTGCAGAAAGTGGTAGAGGGGCGGGGACTTTGCGGGGCCGTGACATTGACCCCTTTTTGTGAAGCCACATCATTACTAATGTTCTAGAGCCTTCCCAATTAATTAACTGATCCGCGGACTTTTGAATCACTTCATGCTTATGATCCGAGATTCATATCATCAATTATTCCTTTGTTCCGATTTATTTGAGCTTAAAATCAAAAAGTTTTGATGAATCATGGGAAAATATACAAGATCCGGTTTTTTAGCATTTTCTCCTCTTCTGATGCGATCAAAAAACTGTCCGCCCGCGCCGGGAAATACTCTATCATATGGTATTCGGTTCGCCAGACTTCCGGGCACCAATATATTTCCCTTGAATCACATTACTTTTTGTAAGAATTAGCAAATAAATATATATGAATTATAAGGTGTTTCGCCGTTTGAGCAATATCTCCGTCAGTTTTGAAGCCTTTAGAATGAAACAAAACCGTGGATAAAGTTAAGAGACAGTCCTTTTAGATGGTAAAAAGATTACAGTCAAAAGTTTACTGGTTCCCGAGATATTCACATTTCTTTCCCAATGTTCCTTCTTATTCTGCCGTCTATGTGCTATTTTCTTGTTGTAGGGATATATTCTTTGAATATTACACCTATGCCAGGTTCTAGGCATGCTTGTAGTAGATTAAATCTCATGCTACATGGGTGTAGATAATTTATAATGATCCTCTAATGTCTGTCCAGTCTCATAAAGATCATGAGATCTGTTAAACATCTGAACTTGTCACCTGTTCGTTGACTATTCTGATAGATCATTGTTTTATTCTTTGAATATTATTTCTCCTACAGTGGCCCGCTAATGGCGACCTTCAGTGGCGACCCCAGACCAGTGTCTAACACCACCCATACCTTCACTCCAAGATCCCGTCTTAGTCCCGACCTCGGACATGGACTCCACCTCGGCTTAAGTCCATTGCATTGGTGACCTCATACTACGTAAACACCATTGCCAACATTCCTTGGACCTTCAACCCTGCCTCCACAACCTCCGAGCTCCACAGATCATACTCAGCACTTTCACTGCTTGTAATGTATCTTTGACTTTTCCACCTCATCCTAACTTGGACTGTGTCATATCCGTGCATACCCGACCCTGACCCAACTTCCGGACCTCCTCCCTCTTCACCTCCGGAGTCCTACCCTACCGCTGCCCACTCCGATACTCACCTTCGGTCCTGGCAACACACCTCCTTTTACCTCCTCCCCTATCTCCGTCCGCTCCGATACTCACCTCGGACCGAACACCGCCCTCTCGCCACCCTCCCACTACTCCTCCTCCTACTCCTCCAATCCTCCCTCACAACACCTCCACCCTTCCATCATCCTCCTACGCTTCTCCTGTCCGCTCCGATACTCACCTTCGGACCTGACAACTCTCCTTTCCGCCACTCCTTCCCTCTTCCCTTTCTCCTCTCTCTCCCCTCTGGTACTCTTCTGCCAACCTCCCACCAAGTTACGACCTTCCACCACTGTCCCATACTTCGTACTCAGGCACCGATCGTACCTTTGCTCCAAGCCTCCATCATAGTCCCTACCTCAGACTTTGACTCCACCTCGGTCTTAGTCCATTGCATTGGTGACCTCATACTATGTAAACACCATTGCCAATATTCCTCAGACTTTCAACCCTGCCTCTGTAAGCTCTGTAAGCTCTGCAACCTCCGAGCTTTGCGGATCACCTTCGCCACTTTCGCCACTTGTAATGAATCTCTCATGTTTTCCCCTCATCCCTATTTTGACTGCTGCTTCTTCCCATTCTAGCCAGTTAGTCATCACCCCACTTCTCCTCATCCTCCTGCCCTCTGGGCCTTGCCTCCCTACCTCCTTTCGGACGTATCACAGGTTCTGCCTTATGACCTTCGGTACCGCTCTGCTTCTGTCTACCCTTTGTTCCCGTTCAGACATCTTCGTTCCGATTCAGATCCCCTTTGTTCTCTTGTGCTTTTGCCCCCTCCATTATATATATCGGCACTTGTACATACTCATTTTGGGCTCAGTCCAAAATCGACCTGAAATGCCCCTAGTGTCATATCCATACAATCCCGACCTCCGCTCCGGGCTCCTGGAACTCCGAACTCCGACTTCCAGAGTCCTACTTCCCTTCCGTCACTTTCTCCTTGCCGATTCCCAAGAGGTTATCCCACCTCCGGCTCGGACACCACCTTCGGTCCGACTCCGGAACATTCCGGGTCCGACCCAACCTCGACACCTTCCAGACAAGTACGCAACACCTATGCTCCCGACTCCGGACCTCCACTCCGGAATCCTGTTTGCGTCTCCGTCTCCGGAACCTCCAGTCTCAGCTCCGACCTCGGACTTTGACCCCACCTCCGCTTATACCCATTGTATTGGTTAGCTCATTCCATTTAATTACCTTTGCCAATATTCCGGAGTTTAACCTCCGAGTTCGGACTTTCCGGACTTACTCCGGACCTTGCAACTATTGCATTGTCCATTTCAATTCCGCTATTCTCCCTCATTCCTATTTGGGCTGCTGCTTCCTTTCTATTCAGTCAGCTAGCCATTCCCCACTCCCAACCTCCTTCCTTCCTCCTTGGGCCTTGGCCCTTCATTCCTCCTTTGGGAAACACCATTGAGTCGAACACTTGACCCTCGGTGTTGTTCCTCTTTCCATCTCCCTTTGTCTCCTTTCGTCCTACCCTTGTTCCTTTTGATTCTGGACCCCTCCTTATATACAATGTACCTAGTAACTTGTAACCTCAGTCCGAAATCAACTTGAATTCCCCCAAGAGACTTTCCCTCTGCTAGATCCGAAATTAGGGACCCCTAGGACAACCAGCAATGGCACAGCGCTCCGCATGAGTCGCTGAGGCCAAGGTCCTTCCATGATAAGTCTCCGATTCCATTCCGGAGTTGTCCGAATCCCCGCATTCTAACACCTAGAGACTTCCTGCTCGCCTACTGTGAAATTAAGGACCAAATGGACAAACAGCAATGGCACAACGCTCTGCACGAGTCGCTGAGGCCAAGGTCCCTCCTTGCTAAGTCTCCCATTCCCCTCTGGAATCATCCACCCTTGCCCAGTTCTAACAATAATGGGAATTATAGTGATGCAACATAATATAAATATCACTATAATCGGAATTATAGTTAATCCCTTACATGAGGACTGAGGAGTCAACCCAGGCCAGCACCCCCACTGGCCTTACAGTAAGACAGCAAAGGTCGACCATGACCTTCACTGCAAGATAAAAGAGTGTAGTGAAACATCGAACAAGAGGTAGTGGCACTCTGCACTTGTAAGGAATGATGTTCCTTGAGGCCAACCATCTTTATTCCCTTGCTATAAATAATGTACTACAATGTAATGACATATTATAATGGAGTGTGAGATGAATGGAGTTTAACTCCTTTCCTCCACACCCATCGAAATATAGCTCTATACAGCTTATCTCTTTGATGGACCTGAGGAACTAGGAGATACAAGGTTGGCACCTACTGTCAGAACCATGCGAAGCTTTGCCAATGATAGCTGTTGGCGACCGAACGTTGGCTGCTAACAATACAGGCATCCTACTCACAACTGAGCTTTAGCAAGGATCAACCTCACTGATCTCGAGGCCAAGGCTACTTAGGTGAGTGGGCCAGGATTTTGGCTTCAATGACTCAGGGAGGAGCATTGCGCCTTGTTCTCAATGCGGTCCCAATACTTCAGAAGGCAGAGGTCTTATGGGGGACAGAGGTAAGCTTAGGGGGGAATTCTATGTCATATCCATCCACGGCCATCAACTTCCACTACCTCCGATCTCTCTGGACTACCTCCACTCCTTCTTCACTAACCTTGGAGCTCCCATATTCCGCAATCACCTCGGTATCCCTCAATGGTCACCACCACCTCTTTTCAATTTATTACCTGTGCCTCCCTAAGTATGGAGCCCTGAAGGCTTCCGGACAGCTCCAACGTCTGCTAGCACACTCCCGCCTCCGCTGGGCAATACACTTGCTTGCCCTACAAGCCCACCTTCAGGCCTATCCCTCCTTTCCGTTTCTGGGTTATCACCTACCATTCTGCTAACCCCATAACCCGACTTGTTGGTAATATTCAATCGGCTAATGTTTAACCCCATTAGCTCCACTCCACTTGGCCCCATCGTTTACGGGCCCGCCCCCGCTGTAACTATATATATACTTGACTTGTAAATAGGTTACACCTCAGTAATAAAATCGACTAGTGTTAGAACTGGGCGGAAACAGACGACTCCGGAGTGGAATCGGAGACTTAGCGTGGAGGGACCTTGGCCTCAGCGACTCAAGCGGAGCGCTGTGCCATTGCTGTTTGTCCATTTGGTCCTTAATTTCACAGTAGGTGAGCAGGAAGTCTCTAGGGGGCATTTCAGGTCGATTTCGGACTGAACCAAAATGAGTATGTACAAGCGCCAATATATATAATGGAGGGGGCAAAAGCACAAGGAAAACAAAGGGTACCGAATCGGAACAAAGACGTCTGAACAGGGACAAAGGGTAGAAGAAGCGGAACAGTACCGAAGGTCATAAGGCAGGACCTGTGATACGTCCGAAAGGAGGTAGGGAGGGCGAGGCCCAGAGGGGCAGGAGGATGAGGAGAAGTGGGGATGATGACTAACTGGCTAGAATAGGAAGAAGCAGTAGTCCAAATAGGGATGAGGGGAAAACGCGAGGGATACATTACAAGCGGCGAAAGTGCTGAAGGCGATCTGCGAAGCTTGGGGGTTACGGAGCTTACAGAGGTTACGGAGGTGGGGTTGAAAGTCCAAGGGATATTGGCAATGGTGTTTATGTAGTATGAGGTCACCAATGCAATGGACTAAGACCGAGGTGGAGTCAAAGTCCGAGGTAGGGACTATGACGGAGGCTCAGAGCAAAGGTACGAGCGGTGTCCGAGTGCGAAGTACGGGACAGCGGTGGAAGGTCGTAACTTGGCGGGAGGGTGGCGGAGGAGTACCAGAGGGAGGAGAGAGGGGAAAGGTAAGGGAGAAGGAGTGGCGGAAAGGAGAGTTGTCAGGTCCGAAGGTGAGTATCAGAGCGGATGGGGGAAGCGTAGGAGGGTGACGGGAGGGTGGAGGTGTTGTGAAGGAGGTGCGGAGTAGGAGGAGGAGGAGTAGTAGGAGGGTGGCAAGAAGGGCGGCGTTCGGTCTGAGGTGAGTATCGGAATGGACGGAGATAGGGGAGGAGAGGGAAGGAGGAGCAGAGGTGGCATGGGGGGTGAGAGGAGGTGTGTTGCCAGGACCGGAGGTGAGTATCGGAATGGCAGCGGTAAGGTATGACTCCGGAGGTGAAGAGGGTGGAGGTCCGGAAGTCGGGTAGGGGTCGGGTATGCACGGATATGACAACTAGAGTTTACCCCCTTTTAGTTCTGGTTGCCAGTTAGTAAGTTAGGGCACAAACATGTTACTTGGCACAGCGCTCCTGGCATAAGTCGCTGAGGCCAAAGCCCTCTGCCATGGAGACCTTCCTTCATCTTGACCTGGTCTCTGACATTCTAGTTGATTTCGAACTGCTGTACAAGCAATAGTTTCAAGCTGTATATAAGCACTAGGGAACTGAATAGAAAGTAAGTTGCCAGATCTCACAGATTGCAGGCAGAGAAAAGACAAGGGAAAACAAACAAGAAGCATGTGGTTAAGACAGTGAAGGTCAAATGTGACCTTCACCGCAAGATAATGAGGTGCAGCGAAACATGGGACAAAAGGTCACAGTGCTCTGCACTGCTAGGTCGTTCAATGACAATTAGGAGAGGGGTCATTGAGATGTGGTGGGAAGTGGTTAGACGATGATGGGCAGCAATCAGAGTGTGTGGGGAGTGTTCAGGCATGGGAAACGGTCAGGGAGGAGGTCGTCTGACCCCAGGGAACACCAGGTCATGACACCTACACCAACCTTACAGCACTGCTAGGCTGTTCAATGACGACTAGGGGAGGGAATGTTAAGACATTGTAATGGGTCTATCGCCTAGACTCGAGACAGAGAGAAGGGGGAGGGTGGTAGTGTGCATGGGTGTGGTTCATTGGGCCAGGTTTTGGTCTGTGGGCGCTACTGAGTCTGCAAAAACCTCAAACAAACACTCACCTATGTCTCTCTTGGACGTCAAGGCTGAGTATTATGATGTGAGGGGTCTTAGACGTGAGCAACTAGCTCAGAGGGGGCGTTAGGGTCGTGGATGGCGTCTTTGCCACTTGGATGCAACTTCTGCTTGTCCCTTCACGGGTCTATTCAGTACTAACTTGTTATGTACAAGCTGTTATCTATTTTATATGAGTTGGAAATGAAATGAATGGACTGGGGGAATGTAAACGGGCCGTTAGGCAACCGTAAATGATGAATATCCAATTGGGAACAAAGAAACAATAAAAGAAATATGAATGAATGGGGAATATATGATAACGGGTCCGAAATGGAAATTGTGAAAATTAACTCCGCAACAGTTCGCCACAGCGCCCGCCTATCCTCCCGTCAGCAACCTCCTCGTCTCCAGCTTTCCAATGAGCCCCTATCCGTCCCATTTGGTGCAGTAGTTCTTGAGATGTGGCCATTGACAGGTGCTGTCAAGACCACATGAGAGTATACTCGAACCATCCGGGTATGGGATTGCCATTCTGGGAAATGCTCCGGGGGTGAAGGGTGGTAGAGCATCACTATCGGGTGGAAAAACGGCTGGGTTGTGAGTGTGGGTATGGAGGTCTGGAGAGGGGGTGAAATTGGTGGCATGGTTGGGCATGGGAATTTTGCTTGGGGTTGTCAGGAATGATGGGGAAAATATGGAAAAATATGGAGTGAGTGTATGGAGTGTTGGATAGTGATAGGATGAGTATCGGGAGCATCAGCAGATGTGTACTGCATGTTGGTGACCAAATTCCACAGAATCCGACTTTTTGCGGTACACGGAGTTGTCCCCACAACAATGTAGTGGGGAGTAGTTGGGCAGTGATGGGCAGTGAGTGGAGTATGCAGGGAGTGTTTGGGCATGGGAAAAGGTTGGGGAGGATATTAGACGAAATGTTGGACTAGCGATGTTGTCGCTCAGTCCGCTATGCGTGAACTAGAAATATATTGGAGGTATTCACCTAGCGATGTTGTCACTGGTGTATGAATATTAGATACAAGTTGTTAAACACATAAATGAAGGAGAAAACTTAGACTCACCTCAGTCTGCTATGCGTGAACTGAGGAGAAGTCATAAGGTCCAAAAATTGGTGTTTTATAGTCAGGCGCTATCAATGCGCACTGACTTTAGTAACAACTGATCCAAAAAAGGGAAACAAAGTAGATCTTAGCGCCACAAGACTCAACATCAACAACGTGAGTTGGCCTCAGCATATGCTTGTATCCCAAGAAATTTAACAGAGGAGGTCATCTGACTCCAAAGAATGCCAGGTCATGACATCACACAACCAACTACCAGCTTAGTCAGCCACGTGACTTGTCACGTGATATAAAACCACTGCTGGCAACTTGTTGTGATGCGTGACACTCAACCGGCAGGGCGCTGCGGAGTTGTCTGAATTATATTACTTATATTAAATTGTTAACTAATGAAAGGCACCTTGAATTTTAAATTTTAAACTTTGAAAACACCACCCCCATAAAATATCTGAGCATCTGTGCATCATCTCATGAACAGTTTTACCCTTGCACACTGCATTGCTTTGTGTACGGATGAGACTATTGTTGATGAGCGACACTTGTGATCCCCATCAGGAAATTGTTGTGGTCAACTTTGGACACTTCTGATGATCCTGTTGCTTCTAATACAATGAAACTGGCCGAATTGACCAATTTCCCAAAGCATTTTAGTAAAGGTGTCACGTTTCAATTCAGTTCAGAAGTGAACTCAATTGTTTTCAAACCATTTGAAGTGAAACCCTGAGGACCTTTTGCTGATGCCGGAGCTGGACTATGAGCAAATACTCAGTCTCAGCTAATATGCGTGAAGAACTGAATATATTACCTATGAGCAAATACTAGAGGTAATATACATAATATAAGTTACAATGATAAAACAATGAGGGAATGTAACTAACCTCAGTCTCAGCTAATATGCATGAAGAACTGAGGGAAAAGGAAATGAATTCAAATGAATGAATATATCCGTGGCCTGGCACGGGTTAGTCCGAAATAATATAAACGAGGTGTTGTGACTAAGTAGTCACACTACCACGGGAATGTGGCTGTCCGGGCAAGTTCCTCACTCGGATGTGGGAATGTGGCTGTACGAAAACTCATCCGGCCTCCCATAGCACATGGTTCCTCCAACAACTATCCATATAGTGACATCCTGGGTGATTTTATTGGATCCTATTTTCCAGATGGGAACTTGTCTGTCACTGAATTTATCCAGTTTACACTTCCAGTCCTCCAACAAGGTTCACATACTCCCTGTGCCTATTCATGAGCAGGAACTCGGCTGTGGAATGCAAGCAAGGCACACAAGAAACTTGGAAGACCAAATGAAAATTTTCCATTTTTGAATGTAAATACATTCCAGAAATGGAAAATTTGAATTGCCTTGCACAGCCACCTTGCCTCAGCAAAACTGGCATGACACCCAAACACCCAACTGCCAACCAGCTGTGATGGGTGACAGACCCTGAATTTCAACCGGACCGGGAGGTCTCTGTGATGTGTGACCAGTAGTTGGTCGTGTGAGTACAGTATGCTGGTTCCACTGTGGTTTGTCGCCAAACCACCTTCTTTTTTGCTTTGCCTTTAAATAATTCCAGACTCCAAATGACTTGAAAAATTGGATTGCATTTGTTGGATGTCTGCATTCCAATTAAACACATATTTTTATAGCCTAAGTATACTGTACTGGCATGACCAACAACCAGCTGGGTTGGGAGCATGACAAAAATTTTGTTTGGACATTCCGACCGGCATGGCTGCATGACGCGTGACAGCCAACTGGCAACTTGGGAACAGCGTGACACAGCCCAGCCCTTGGGGTGTTTAATGTCCGTAAAATTTGAAAATATAATGAAATAAATGCAGAAAATTTTCGCCTTTCAAGTCCTACTACTCATTATGGATGGCTTCGCTCTTGCCAGTCGAATTGCTTTGTGTGCTGAGGATACCATTGCATACAAGAATATCCCCACATTTCTTATTGGACCCTACTTCCCCCATGAAGCCCTGTCAGTGAGGGAATTCGCATTGTTCAAACTTCCTGGCCTTCAAACTCAAATAGGAAACCTGAACATACACCTCAGCAGTAAACAGCCATCGATGGATATACTATCAGAGCAGGATGTTCGCTTGGTGAATTATCCCAGCCAATGTGATATGAAGAAACTTATTGCAGAGTTGGATGCAGTGGATGAGAACCTTCCTACCTCAGTCGAAATTGGTTCCTGTTGTGTCCCAATAACCATTCTTGAAATCTGGAGAGTCCACCTCCACCTATGGGATCTTCAGAATTTGTGGAAGGAATCATTTAGATGGGCAGAGAGTCTGGCAACACAATGCCCCAGCCAGCAGACAGCAATACAGGTGGCATTACAGAGACTCACCTTGTGTTGATGGAATGAGGAAATCCGGGGGTTTTCAGGTTTTGGAAGGAGTGGTATTGGCATTCTAATGCAATATCTATCCAATTCTTGCCTGACAATGACTGATGTCATTCACCATGTTGAGATCCTACAAAGCGATGTGGACATGGCAAACCTGATGACCAGAGTTATATCCCCACTCGATATTCACCACCTTACTGGATGTGTCTCCCAGTGCAACACAAGTCTGGCCAATTACAAACATCTTCCGATATATCAGGGACTCCATCATCTTGGAAGTGAGCTCGTGTCTGGAGATGTGACTCACTTTGGGGGGATTCTCCACATCAACAGAAATCATTGGGTACCCTTCATAATCCATCTAGGGGACTCAACTGTCCTTCTTGGTGACTCCCTTCATAAAGCAGGCAACTCCACAACAAGGGCAATGACAGAAGCAATGGAGATCATACAGTGGTGGCTGAACGTGTCCTACTATTTGGGATCAAATAAGCCCACAATAAAATTCAAGGTTGCTTTGCTCCCAATGGCATACCAGGAAGATGCCACATCTTGCGGCTTTTTTGCATTGAATGCATTGGCGTGCCATCTTCTCCCAACCAGATATTCACTTCACAGTGATTCAACTCACCTGAGAGTCCAGTTTCTCAATAGTATTCTCGATCGTCACACAGAGAATGTGAGTAAATCAACATGCCAAATGGAATGAATCAACTTACAGATTTGTACCCTAGCAAGTCCTGCACTTTATGCTGCCATCTGAGGAACCACACTCAGGACCTCCAACTTTCAGCCATAAGTTAATCAAGGAAGAGCGCCAGCAGATTACCACCCAACCAGCGAGCAGAAAGGACCGACTGCTGTGGCACTTCTGCCGAGTGACTCCAGAAGAATATCGCAGACAAACCTTGGCTGCATTTGAAAGGATTGAGGAAAGATCCCAAGAATTTAAAATGGCCACGCAAGCCAGAACTGAGAGGCAGTGACATATCCATCCCCGGCCATCGACTTCCACTCCTGTCAGAACCGTGCGAAGGTTCGCCGAGGGTAGCCGTAGGCGACCGAGCATTGCCCGCTAGTGATAAAGGCGTCCTACACCCGACCGAGCTTTAGCGAGGGATAAACCCCACCAATCTCGAGGCCGACGCTACTTAGGCGAGTGAGCCAGGATTTCGGCTTCAACGACTCTAGGAGGAGTGTTGCGCCTCGTTCTCGACGCGGTCCCGATACTTAGAAGGTCAGAGGTCTCGCGGGGACAGAGGTAAGCTCTAGGGGGTAATTCTAGTTGATTTCGAACTACAGTACAGGCATTAGTTACAAGCCGTATATAAGCGCTAGGGAACTGAATAAGGAATAAGTCGCCAGATCTCGCGGAGATTGCGGGCGGAGAAAAGAAGGTGGAAAACAAACAAAGAGCACGTGCTCAAGACAACGAAGGTCAAGCGTGACCTTCGCCGCGAGATAACAAGGTGCGGCGAAACATGGAACAACGGGTCGTGGCGCTCTGCGCCGCTAGGTCGTTCAACGACAAAGAGGAAAGGTGTTGTGGAGAGGTGGCGGGGAGTGGTTAGATGGCGACGGGCGGCGAGCGGAGTGTGCGGGGAGTGTTCGGGCGTGGGAGAAGGTCAGGGAGGAGGTCGTCTGGCCCCGGGGAACGCCGGGTCGTGACAACTCCCTCCGATCCCTCCGGTCTACCTCCGCTCCTTCTTCACTAACCTCGGAGCTCCCATATTCCACAATCACCTCAGTACCCCTCGATGGTCACCACCCCCTCTTTTCAATTTATTACCTATGCCTCCCTAAGTACGGAGCCCCAAAGGCTTCCAGACAGCTCCGACGTCCACTAGCGCACTCCTGCCTCCACTGGGCAATACACTCACTTGCCCTGCAAGCCCACCTTCGGGCCTATCCCTCCTTTCCGTTTCTGGGTTATCGCCTACCATTCCGTTAACCCCGTAACCCGACTTGTTGGTAATATTCAATCAGCTAATGTTTAACCCCGTTAGCTCCACTTGGCTCGGCTCCGCCATTTGCAGGCCTGCCCTCGTTGTAACTATATATACTCAACTTGTACATAGGTTACACCTCAGTAATAAAATCGACTAGAGTTTACCCCCCTTCAGTTCTGGTTGCCAGTTTAGTAAGTTAGGGCATGGACATGTTACTTGGCACAGTGCTCCTGGCATAAGTCGCTGAGGCTGAAGCCCTCTGCCACAGAGACATTCCTTCATCTCGACCTGGTCTCTGACAGTATTTTATTACTCCCTGACTAGTACACGTCTTGTATGGCACCAAAAGCCCCTCGCACTCGTTCACAACTATGCACATTAGTTCCCCACTCTGCCTCACCATCCCCAGAACCCTCACAGCCTGGTCCTAGTCGATTGGTGAGAAACCCAGTTGAGTCCCATAGCTTTTCTAATCTAGAAACCCCTCTCCCATCAACTCTGATCATGCATCCCGTTAGGAATTTATCACCAGTTGCAGATTCCGACTTCAGAGACACCATGGAACAACCCATAGACCCTGTTCACTTCTTTGGACTCGGTTCCGAGGTCCCCAACTTCATCGACCCTCCTCCTGCTGATCCTCCCATCCCCACTGTCCCAACTGCCAACAATGCTGAACCCATCCCCAATGTGGCTTTTGCACAACTAGCCCAAGCCATTGCCAGTTTGGCTCGTCACACCGGACGTCCACCACCTCCACCATCCTCCGCTCTCCAGACCAAGGTCTGTGAGCCCGAACAGTTTGATGGAAAAGATCCCCAAGAACTCCGAGTATTTCTGGTCCAATGTGAACTCAATTTCCAGGACCATCCCCTCGCTTTTGCTAGCGACTGCGCTAAGGTCATCTTTGTGCAGTCCTACCTCAAGGGAACAGCCCTCGATTGGTTCGAGCCAGATCTATTATTTGATCAAAATTCTATGCTTTGTCCACGATGGATGAATAACTATCAAGAGTTCATCAACGAACTCCAAACCAACTTCAGTCCTCACGATCCTGTGGGTGACGCCGAAGTTCAACTAATGACCCTGGACATGAAGGACAGGCACCACATCAATAAGTACATCATCGAGTTCAACGGACATGCCTCTCAACTTCATGGTTACGGAGAAGCTGCGCTTCGTCGTTTTTTCTATAATGGATTGCCGGAACGTATCAAGGACGATATTGCCAGAGTAGGTAAACCTTCTACTTTTTCAGAACTTTGCACCTTGTGACAAACTTTCAATGTGCACTATTGGGAGCGTAAATCTGAAGTTACACGTCACGTGAAACCCTCCTCCTCTAACGTTTTCGACAAGTCCACTGCCACTTCTCGTTCTGACCCTGACCCTTCCTCCTCCTCTTTCAACTCCGCTTCTGGTAGCAAGCCTCCAAAGGACAATAAGAAGTCCAAGGCCAGCTCTGCTAAACCAGACCTTTCACCTAAACTCGGAGACAACGGCAAGCTCATGCCACAAGAGCATAAGCGTCGTCTCGATGAGAAACTTTGTATGTTCTGTGGTCAGTCTGGCCACATGGTCAAGGATTGTCCCAAGTCTTCTTCTCGTGCGTCTAAGGCCCGTTTGGCCCAGACCGAGGAGCAAGGATCCACTTCCGCAGAAGCAAAAAATTAGTCCGCACCCCTGTGGACTCCGCACAGACCAGGGGTTGCGATTCTTCCCTCCGTGTGCTCAAAGAAGTGCGTTTAAATGCGTCTTCCATCTCCGACTTATCCTCCCTCCATATTCCCATTTCTTTTCCTCTTTCAAATGGTCTATTTTCTCCTCTCAATGTTGACCCTTCGGTTAATGTTCTACCCGTTGTAGACAGTGTTGCTGATGTACCACTCTCTCCTCCACCCCCTCCGACTACTTCTGTAGATCGATCCACCTCTCTCCATTTCTCTTCTTTCTCTTCTCCTGTCCCTTCTCCTCTGTCCAATGATAGGACACACAATAAACTTTTCCACTCCTATGAGAACATACCCACACTCATAGAATCTGGGTCTTCGGACTGCTTCATCGACGACACATTCGTAAAGAAGTTGGCCCTGAAGACATATCAGATTAAACCCCTACAACTACACCTATTCGACGGTAGCACCAACTCAATCATAACCCATGCCATTGATATTCCCCTCCACTTCGCTTCCGGAAACATCACCCCCACGACTTTCTTTGTCACATCACTGGATGGATCATGTTCCCTAGTCCTAGGACACAACTGGCTTACCCACTACAATCCATTGATTGACTGGGTCTCAAGCAGTATTACGTTCCGAACTTCTGAACCTCCCAAGACAGTTACTCCGAGCTCTCCCCTGTCATCTCCGGCACCACTGCCATCGTCCGACATCCAACCATCTGATGTTCTGCCAGCACCTCAGTCACAGACTCCCATCCCTCCGTTACCATCTATCGAGTTCATCAGCCATTCCGCATTCGCAAAGGCTTGTTGACTTGAAGGATCGGTATCCTTCAGCCTAACCATCCCTTCTGAGGACAGCTGCTTGAGGGCTGCTTCATCCCACACCAATTCCGTTGACCTCTTGGCCGTTCTGAAGGAGTATCACGAGTTCACAGATGTGTTCAGTAAGAGCAAAGCCTTGACGCTGGCACCGCACCATGAGCACGACCTGAAGATCGACCTTGAGGAAGGCACTTCACCACTCTTGGGTACTATGTACTCTCTCTCTACTTCGGAACTCAAGGCTCTCCAGGCATTCTTAGACGAACACCTAGCCTCCGGGTTCATTCATCCTGCTACTTCTGCTCATGCGGCACCGGTCTTCTTTGTCCACAAGAAGGACGGATCCCTCCGTCTTTGCGTTGATTTCCGAGGGCTGAACAAGATCACCAAAAAGGATCACTACCCACTTCCCCACATCTCCAACCTCCTTGATGCACCTAGCCATGCCACAGTCTATACCAGACTCGACCTCCGGCATGCTTACCACCTGGTTTGCATTGCAGCAGGTGACGAATGGAAGACTTCCTTCCGCATGTGCTATGGTTCCTATGAGTGGCTTGTCATGCCATTCGGTCTCACGAATGCACCCGCAGCCTTCCAGCGATTCGTCAACATGATCTTTGCCGACCTCTTGGACATTTCTGTGGTAGTCTACCTAGACGACATCCTTACCTACTCGGAAGACATGGCTTCACATCAGGAGCATATCCGAGAAGTTCTTAGGAGACTCCACAAACACGGCCTATACGCCAATCCGAAGAAATGCGAATTTCATACAGACACTACGGGATATCTCAGATACTGCCTTTCTCCCTCTGGACTCACCATGTCCATCGAGAAGGTTAAAGCCATCCAAGATTGGCCTGAGCCCTGTAAAGTCAAGGATGTCCAGTCCTTCCTTAGCTTCGCTAACTTCTATTGGCATTTCATCCACCAATACTCTGACATTGTGGTCCCCTTGATACACCTTACATGTAAAGGAGCCCCCTGGTTATTCTCTGACGACTGTCGCTCTGCTTTCAACACCTTGAAAGAAGCCTTCACTTCTGCTCCCATCCTGACACATTGGGTACCCGATGCCCCCCTCATTGTAGAAACTGACGCCTCCAATTATGCAATCTCCGGAATCCTGTCCATCCATTGTGATGACAGAGAGATTCACCCCATCACTTTCCACTCTAGAACACTCTCGGTGCCGGAGCTCAATTACGACACCCATGATAAGGAACTGCTCGCCATCCACGATGTGTTCCGATCATGGCATCACTACCTTGAAGGTTCAGGAACTCCAATCAATGTCATCACCGACCACAAGAACCTCGAGTATTTTTCCACCACCAAACTCTTGACCCAGCGGCAAGCCCGCTGGTCAGAGTTCCTCTCCCAGTTCCACATGACTGTCCAATTCCATCCTGGAAGACTCGGAGTAAAACCAGATGTGTTGACTAGACACTGGGACGTCTATCCCAAAGAAGGGGATATGGACTATGCTTGCGTCAATCCACAGAACTTCTGACCAGTCTTCACTTCGGAGCAGCTCACTGCATCCTTACGAGCCACATTCCTAGCTGCCACAGTAATCCGAGCAGCCATACTCATCGACACAGAGGCTCTCCATCGAGACATTCTAGCCTCCCTCTCCTCCAATACCACAATCTCTTCTCATCTCGCTTCCCCCAACCTCCCCAATTCCCACTGGTCTGTTGATGCCAAAGGCCTGTTAAGGCTGGACAACCGCATTTACGTTCCGGATTCCAACGATCTCCGTCTCCACATTTTGCGAGACAAACATGACCACCAACTTTCCGGACACTTCGGGCAAAACCGGACTCTGGATTTAGTACGTTGTGAGTATACCTGGCCAGGCATCCATAACTTCGTCAAGAGCTATGTCTCCTCCTGCACTTCCTGTGCCCATGCCAAAGTCCCCCGTCATAAGCCTTACAGCTTGCTCAAACAGCTACTCTCCTCTTCCGGATTCACTTCCATCTTGGTCATCGTGGACCACCTATCTAAACAGTGCATTTTCATTCCTACCCACAATACCATCACTTCCCCGGAACTGGCCAAGCTCTTCCTCCTCCATGTGTTCTCCAAGCACAGAGTTCCTTCCCACGTCACCTCCGACAGGGGTCTGGAGTTTGTATCTCATTTTTTCCATACACTTGGTAAGGCCCTCGACATCCACCTCCACTTCACCTCTGGTTACCACCCGGAAGGAGACGGTCAGACCGAATGGATGAACCAGACACTTGAGCAGTACCTGCGCATCTACAGTAACTACCAGCAGGACAATTGGTCCGAACTCCTACCTCTCACGGAGTTCGCATACAACAACACTCCAAATGCCACCACAGGCGTCTCTCCATTCTTCGCCAACAAAGGCTACCATCCGAACATCACCGTTCACCTGGAGCGAGACCTGACATCAGTACGTGCCCAGGAGTACTCTGTAGATCTCGACTCCCTCCATCACTTCCTTTGCAAGGAAATGCACCTCGCTCAGATCCGTTATCAGGGCCCAGCAGACTCCTGTTGGAGTCCTGCCCCAGCTTTTGAGGTAGGAACCTCGGTCTATGTAAAGGCCAAGTATTTCCGCTCCACCCAACCTTCCAAAAAGCTCTCCGAGAAAAACCTCGGCCCATTCAAGATCATTGCCTGCATTGGAACTCACTCCCTCACTCTCTGCCTGCCGGAAAACATGCGAGCCATTCACCCAGTATTCCATGTCTCGCAGATCGAACCCTCCATCCTGAACATCATTCCGAACTGCCACCAGCCACCTCTGCCTCCCATAGAAATCGAAGGCAAGATGGAGTTTGAGATCGAAGAGATACTCGACTCCAAGATCGACTGACGTAGATGCAACAAGTTGCTCTACCTGGTCAAGTAGCTAAGCTATGAAAGGACCGACAAGGAGACACAATGGCTCCTTGCCGGCAAACTCGATCATGCCTCCGACCTTGTCGAAGCGTTCCACTCTCGGTACCCAGATAAACCTGGACCCAAAGCTCCTTAGGAACCCCGACTCCTCTCCCATCTCTCCCTTTCTCTCCACTCCTCACTTCCGTTTTCTTTTTTTTTTTAACCACAGCTCCCCTCACCTTATTAATTCTGGGCTTTCAAGGGTTCAGGCCTAAGAAGGGGATACTGTCATATCCATCCCCAGCCATCGACTTCCACTCCCTCTGATCCCTCCGGTCTACCTCTGCTCCTTCTTCACTAACCTCGGAGCTCCCGTATTCCGCAATCACCTCAGTACCCCTCGATGGTCACCACCCCCTCTTTTCAATTTATTACCTATGCCTCCCTAAGTACGGAGCCCCGAAGGCTCCCGGACGGCTCCAACACCCGCTAGCACACTCCCGCCTCCACTGGGCAATACACTCGCTTGCCCCACAAGCCCACCTTCAGGTCTATCCCTCCTTTCCGTTTCTGGGTTATTGCCTACCATTCCGTTAACCCCGTAACCTGACTTGTTGGTAATATTCAATCGGCTAATGTTTAACCCCATTAGCTCCACTCCACCATTTGCGGGCCTGCCCTCGTTGTAACTATATATACTCAACTTGTACATAGGTTACACCTCAGTAATAAGATCGACTAGAGTTTACCCCCCTTCAGTTCTGGTTGCCAGTTTAGTAAGTTAGGGCATGGACATGTTACTTGGCACAGCGCTCCTGGCATAAGTCGCTGAGGCCGAAGCCCTCTGCCACGGAGACATTCCTTCATCTTGACCTGGTCTCTGACAGGCAGCAGGAACGGCGTCAAGAGTTGGCCATAATACGACAACAGCGACACCGTGCAAAAATAATGGCAAGCAAAACAAAGGTGTGTATGGAGATGACTTACATGCAGCCTGAAAGATGTAAAATGTCATAAATGGACAGGTGCTTCCACCCATATTTGGATCTCCAACAACGGTGCATGTCGCAGAGATGTCCAGACCGAAGAGGACGATTCAGCGCTGGCTAAAGGAATACAAGCAACGAAAAGCCACTCACAGTGTCCCCATGACCATGCAACGTTCTAGACAGATAGCACGTAAATTGGCATCTGCAATGAATTGGTTTCAACCGATTTTCTGGTCGATAATCTGTGAAGTAGCGGAGATGACAGGCAAGGAGATGAGCCCAACAAAAATAGTTGGAGGTTGCCAGAGACGGTCTTGGAAGCTATTCCGTCTGCTGAGAGCTGATGTAGTTGGGAAGTGGATCGATTGGAGTGGATCGCAACCATGTTGGTCAACGAAAGTGCTTGTGAAAGTCGAGAAAGGAAATTGCCCCAGTGGAATGATCACATGAAAAGGAGTGCTGGTAAGCCAACAATTATGAACCATCATTAATATGATCTCACATGATAAGGTAGGCATCTTACCCAGAAACGATCAAGGAGATCAAGGATGTGTTATCGAGCATCTGACAGGCAAGCGCTGCACTGGACATCCACCAGATCCGTGGCATGATTATTGCACATATCCAGCACACTCAGCCTGAAATATTCAGGACCATCGTCAGCAGTGATGGGAGCATGTTTGCTGCAAGCATGAAGTGGGTTCGGAAGTTCCTTGCAGAGGGAATGAACTGGACATTATGACAGGCAACATGTGCTGCTCAGAAGGTCCCTGCAGATGCTGATTTTCAGCTCCATGCCTCACTCCTCCATCATGCCCACTCTGTCCGCCACTATTCCATTCCCAGCAATCTACAAGTCAACTCCAATCAGACACAGGTTATTTACCAGCAAAGTGTTAGACACTGGTCCGGGGTCGGCACCGAAGGTCGCCGATGCGGGCTGCTATAGGCCGCGATGGCTGCGATGCCTTAGACAAGGCCCGAGGGTAGGGCATTTGGCCTCAGCGACTCTAAAGGAGCACTGTGCCCCCTAGTTGTCTCTTGGCCCTCATTTCGGACTCACTGGGTTTGCCTTGTTGGGGTCAGGACTTAGGGGTCATGGTCACATCGATATTAGAGCTGAGGTACTATAATGTAGTATACAGGATATATATATGAAGATAGAATGAATAGAAGCGGACCCGGGCCGAAGGCCAAAGGGTCCAGAAGCAAATAGGAACAAAGAGCAGGGTTGGCCGCACAGCGGCCGGCAATGACCGAGGGTCAAAACAAACAATAACAGATAAATAAACAAAGGGGTGTAGGGCCACGATAGCGGCGATGGTATCGTAGTGGAGTAGGCGATGTCGCGGAGTCACGCTGTAGGCGGGATAATCGCCCACGCACAGACTCGGCTCGGATATCCGATTCTACGATTAGGAAACGACCTTCATTCACGCGACGACTCGGTACAAGTTTGGTATCTAAAAATAGTCCTAATTCCTACGATCCCGTCGATACCAAGAACGTCCCAATCGGTGGAGATTTGACGGAGTTCCGTGTTGGAGAAGTTAGGCACAGCAGGTCACGGGCATGTGCGGGCGTGGGAATCTCAAGCGGCAACCCAGAATTCCAGCCTCACTCGTTCCCACGGCGTCTAATAAATTGGTAAAAATGCTCATCGGCTGCGTGAGAGTTATCTCCGGCTTCATTTCCAATTTCGGCTCTTAATTCCGTAAATCCGTTGAGATGTCGCTTATTTTCTTATATTTTCATATTTTGCCATCATTTCAGATATTGATTGATATTCTTTTATTGTTACTGTTACTCTTTTTATTATTTTGCCTAATAAGGTACCCAGGTGCCATATGGCACCAATATTTGCCATCTATTATTTCTAAAAATAATTATTCCTTATATCCTGTACATACCGGATTTTGGAAAAGAAGTTCTCCCCTCCCCCAAATTCTCTAAGGTGCTAGGACGCGCTAGAGAGGGTGTGAGTGTGTGGAATTCCAACAGTAGGAATAAGGGCAGCTGTCTAGCTCACAACGAGTGAGTAGTGGACGCTGAGCCCGGACCTTGCGGAAATCCTGGAGAACCCACATGGAGTTTAAGGATCGAGAGTCAAGCGAAGTTTAGAGAGAAAGTAGAGAGTTTAGGAGAGTTTGGCCCCACGAGCTTAGTCGGCATAGAGAGCCGCTAGCCCTCTTGCAACGCTAGGTCGGTGCCAGAGGCGGACTCGGGGCAGGGAGGTCGGTGTGGCTGTGGGGGAGTCGGCCAGGTGCAGGGGAGCCTAGGGGCAAGTGGGGAAGTGAGCAGGGAGTCCTCATGGAGGATAGGGCTGAGGTCAGGGCTCGCGCTCGCGCTCGCATAGCGGGAATGGGCTCGGGCAGCATCGGGATGGGCGGCTAACGGGCCGGGATGCATGGTCGTGACACAAAGCTTGGCTTCGACTTACAAGAGGAAAGGCTCTTGACAAGTTTCTACTGTTGGCCTGGATGAGAAGCAGGCATTTACCCTTAACATTGCCATCTCAGCTAGTGGTGCCCTTCTCCCATTCCAGGCAATCTTCAAAGGCAAGACTAAAGCTAGTCTCCCTGCTGCGGGCTCTCCCTTTTATGACAAAGCCGATCAACTTGGCTTCCAATTTGAGTTCTCGGGTACTGTCAGGGATCGGCCCCTGACCCCGCTGTCAGGGCACCCAACCACACCCCAGAACCACCTTCCCAGACCTCCCCATTCCTACATACCTCTCACAACTTCAGCCCGCATGTGAGCCCGCGGGAAAAATCACGTGGGTTAAGGCGAGCAACTCGCCTTAACCCATGTGACACCTTTTCCGAGTCGCGGGAACATGCTCGGCTTCTACCCGGAGTCACGTTATGAACTGTACAGTACACTTCCTTTTTATAGTAGCCAAGCGGGGAATAGGGAAACTTACCCTTCTTCTCAACTCAATCCCCGCTTAGGCAAGTTGTAGTTACCCTCTGTAATACATGACAACTCAATCCCCGCTTAGTCCCTTCAGTGAGTTTGAGGAGCTAAGGACCGGGTCTAGCGCCCAACCACCCGGAACACCGCACACACCTAGGCCTGAGGTCGGGCTGTCCCTGATCGAGGACCGAGCCCTGACAGGTACCGAGAATTACTGGGCAAATTTGATGACAATGAAGTCTTTTGTCACAAATATTCTTGCTCCATACTTTATTTCTGAGAAAGAGCATCTCTCGCTGGATCCACTTCAAGAGTGCATCTGGCAGCTTGATGTCTGGTCTGTTCACACATCCCTGTCAGGGCACACCCCACCTGACCCTGCGCCGCACCGCCCTACTCCGCTCCCCCCTATCACTCCCTGTTTCTTCTTTCCCCTTTCCTTCTTTCTTTCTATTTCCGTTCCATGGTCGACTTCCCCTTCTCTATGTATTACTACACACCTAACCCTGCTCCCCCGATTGCCGCACCCACTCACAGTGGGGCACACCTCCAGGATCTCTGTTAGATACTGATCCGGGGTCGGGCACCGAAGGTCGCCGATGCGGACCGCTAAGGGCCGTGATGGCCGCGATGCCTCAGACAAGGCCCGAGGGTAGGGCATTTGGCCTCAGCAACTCTAAAGGGAGTGCTGTGCCCCCTAGTTGTCTCTTGGCCCTCATTTCGAACTTACTGGGGCTGCCTTGTTGGGGTCAGGGCTTGGGGTCGTGGTCAAGTCGATATTAGAGCTAAGGTACTATAATGTAGTATACAGGATATATATATGAAGGTGAAATGAATAGAAGCGGACCCGGGCCGAAGGCCGAAGGGTCCGGAAGCAAATAGGAACAAAGAGCGGGGTTGGCCGCACCGCGGCCGGCAATGACCGAGGGTCAAAACAAACAATAACAGATAAATAAACGAAGGGGTGTAGGGCCGCGATAGCGGCGATGGTATCATAGCGGAGTAGGCGATGTCGCGGAGTCATGCTAGGTCGGTACCAGAGGCGGACTCGGGCAGGGAGGTCAGTGTGGCTGTGGGGGAGTCGGCCAGGTGCAGGGGAGCCTAGGGGCAAGCGGGGAAGTGAGCAGGGGGAGGGCGGAGGTCGGGGCTCGCGCTCACGCTCGCATAGCGGTAACAGGCTCGGGCAGCATCGGGACGGGCGGCTAACGGGCCGGAATGCACGGCCGTGACAATCTCCCACAGAGATACCCAGGGGAGTGCGGCTGTGTGCGGTGTAGGAGAAATAACGGTCACACTATGAAAACCCATTATGGAAATATGCCAGATAAATCACAAAACCTCATACGACAAGTAGATATGAGAAAATAGAAGGACCTGAATTTTAATGAATTTTTACGAACTTTTACGAATTATTATGACTATACGCAATAAATCGAAAGAAAGAAAATTAGCAAAAATATTTCAAGCTCAGCATCAACGAGACGGAATTCTCGGGGAATTTATAGCAAATATTAAACAAAGAATTGGGACAATCGACCAAGATATGACTAAAACTCCTGCAAAATGAGGACAATGCCTAAAAGGCAAGCGCGAAGATTAACCATTAGCGACCGAGACAAACTTGATAGCCCATTAGAAAGGAAGGGATCTAATCTTAATCCTCCTAAATTTTCATAAAAAAAGGATCATGCATTAATGAGATATCCAATAACGGGAATAGCGACATCAAAAGTCCGAGCTCAGGGAAAAGACAATGTTTGCGTAGGATCCATAATTAAAACATACAACGAAATTTACACGGAAATTATGAAAAATGGGGAACTATAATTATGCAAATTTTCAGCCCAAATGGTCTGGTCGTTGTGAAGTTATACCCATGATGGGAATATAGAAATCTGCATCATGTGTAATGACACGTGAGGGTGGCGATGCGCAGGGAACCGCCCATCGGAACCGAGATCCACACTTCGGCAGATCGCGAAGACCAATTTCCATCCAAATAAGGAAGAGCCCGGTCAAAACAAAGCACGGAAAGTGCAAAACAACCTTAGATCATAAGGGAAAAATCTGAAATAAATCACAGAAGCCCATATGAAAGAAATAAAAACCCGTGCATATCATAAATCCTGAACAATTAAACGGAAACGGTGCCCGCATACGAACGACTATGGGAACAACACATGTGATTACTGAATGTGCGCGCGAACTTTTGCTAACTCAACAAATACCAGGAAATAGGACACAACCTTAGTACCATTGGAAAGGTGGGAATAAATGAAAATTTATGATACCAAGAACGTGAGAAAACATCCAGAAATGAATGAGATACAAGGACATGAAGTTAGAAACCTGAAAATGCGCGGGAAGACAGCTTCAAGAGGTCCAGAGTCCTAAATAAAATACATAAAAATATGATATTTTCAAGGACGACCTACTATAACGACAAACAATACATATGGAGGATTAGAATGTGATAAAACAAAGGGGAATCAGGGAACATGAACGAAATTCACGAAAACCACTAAACTACAATGGACCATGGCGGGAATTTTAGGGAACGATATTATAATGAAGTAGAGAGCTATAATACATTCGTTTGAGTAATTCTTGACTACTAGCAACTTTTTCTTTCAGTTTTAAACCTGAATAATTCACTCATTTACCATTTCAGTCTCATTTTAACTAAATATCGCTAAATAAAAATGGAATAAATCAGCTGAAGGTCTCAGCACAGCCGTACGCATAGTAATGCGAAGTTTGAATTCAGAATCATCGAGTCATAGCAAATTTAATGGTATATATAGGGAATTTGAAATAGGTAACTGCAACAAATGCAGCGCAGCCAAGTTCTAATTAACCATTAAAATAGCTTAGGCGAGGGAGGACAATAAGGATTCTAGGTGCAGTCTGACCGCAGTAGAACTGCAGTTCAGTGCAGCAAAAGTGCAGTAGAACTATAGCATGAAAATTTCATTTTTTATTCAGTTTGAGAAAAATACACTGTAAATAAATCCTGTAAATAGAAGGTAGAGCGTGAAAAAGGAAGGCGACCCAAGGAGTATAAAAGGGAGACCCTTTCTGCGACTTTTCGCCCCCCTTAGAGAAGTAAGAAAATTTTTCTCAAGCATTTCTGGTTGTCACTCCAGTGCAAAAAAGTGATATACAGTTAAGATTGCCACTGTAGTAAAAGGCAGCAATTAAGGAGAGAAATATTAAGTAAATATTTCAACAGGAGAGCTGGTTAACACTCCAGATTTCAAAGTGTAAACACAAAACAGTTATCTTGCTACTGTTAAAACAAGCAATAAAATAAGACAAAAATAAAATAAACCCAAGGGACACTCCAGACACAATCCAAATCCATTAACTGAATAGAATCCTTGAAACTTCACCAAGTAGAAGATTAAATTCAAGTTAAATTCCAAATTAAACCACGCTACTGTTAGAATGCGCGGATTCGGACGACTCCGGAATGGAATCGGAGACTTATCGTGGAAGGACCTCGGCCTCAGCGACTCAGGCGGAGCGCTGTGCCATTGCTGGTTGTCCTGGGGTCCCTAATTTCGGATCTAGCAGAGGGAAAGTCTCTTGGGGGGAATTCCAGTCGATTTCGGACTGAGGTTACAAGTTACTAGGTACATTGTATATAAGGAGGGGTCCGGAATCAAAAGGGACAAGGGTAGGACAAAAGGAGACAAAGGGAGATGGAAAGAGGAGCAACACCGAGGGTCAAGTGTTTGACTCAATGGTGTTTCCCAAAGGAGGAATGAAGGGCCAAGGCCCAAGAAGGAAGGAAGGAGGATGGGAGTCGGGAATGGCTAGCTGACTGAATAGAAAGGAAGCAGCAGCCCAAATAGGAATGAGGGAGGATAGCGGAATTGAAATGGACAATGCAATAGTTGCAAGGTCCGGAGTAAGTCCGGAAAGTCCGAACTCGGAGGTTAAACTCCGGAATATTGGCAAAGGTAATTAAATGGAATGAGCTAACCAATACAATGGGTATAAGCGGAGGTGGGTCAAAGTCCGAGGTCAGAGCTAAGACCGGAGGTTCCGGAGACGAGACGTGAACGGGATACCGGAGCGGAGGTCCGGAGTCGGGAGCATAGGGTTTGCGTACTCGTCTGGAAGGTGTCGAGGTTGGGGTTGGACCCGGAATGTTCCGGAGTCGGACCGAAGGTGGTGTCCAAGCCGGAGGTGGGATAACCTCTTGGGAGTCGGCAAGGAGAAGGTGACAGAAGGGAAGTAGGGCTCCGGAAGTCGGAGTTCGGAGTTCCGGGAGCCTGGAGCAGAGGTTGGGATTGTATGGATATGACAGCTACACAGAATTACACCTAGACAAATTAAGAAATTTCAATAAAGAAACAGCTCTGCAGGGCTCGGTTTATCTGTAAGTCAATTCCCAGGAACTTTAAAACTAACCCATAAAAATAGAATTAGCCAAAACACTTGGATTGGTACTATATTTACAATAAATAATACTGTCAGGGGACGCCCGGTTATCCGGCCCCCCTTTACTCTAAGCGATATCAATGAGGTAATTGTTAGCCAAGATTGCGTGAGATAATTACGTAGTTAGAATGCAGATATAACTCATTGCGCTATATTCGCTATCGCATCACCCCTTACCCGATATTCCCTCATTTCCCGCATCTTCTATCTTCCTATTTGATGTCGTGTTTCTATTAGTTACCATCTTCCCAATGTAACTGCGCTCTCGTGAGTTAGCAGAACTCATGTACATAAGGCTACTATGCCAGCTGGGCTAGCCCCCCAGCTTTGATATCGACTAGTTTCCTGGGGATACTCTTACGCTGCGAATAGACACGCGGACTCTGACAAATACTAGTACACTTCCCCATCCTAACTAAAGAACCAGGGAACAGCTTGGTGGTGGTCTCGTTTGAACCTCCCAACTGACCTTCCTTCGTTCTCTCCTTCAGCGGGGATGATGTGGCTCCTCCCATGTGACCCCAACCACATGTATATAATAGCACCTGGGGTGGGAACAGAAGAAGCAGCCTTCTTCTCAACTTCCCACTTCAGGTAAGTACTGTAGCTTCCCCCCTTTTAATGATAATTCAACTTCCCACTTCAGACTAAGTGGTCGGGGACGCTGTAACGGGTCTATCACCACTAGACTCAAGACAGAAGAGAGGGGGAGGGTTGGAGTAGTCGCATGCACAGGTTCGTTAACTTGGAGTGGATTCCACTACTCCTCACTGTCTAGCTAACTATACAGCTGGTCACGGTATCACGGAAGAGTCCGAAAATGACAAATAAGGAAAGAACAATAAGAAAAGGAAACATCAGGCTCTAATGGAATCAGAAAAATCAGGAAAAATAAGAAATATGCAGGAGAGAACATTGGCTAAGGGTGGTAGAATCGGGGGATTTGGCTTGTTTATGGTACACCAGCAAATCCCCATTACAATGCTCACCCCACAACGGGACCGCTGCTACGCATAGCCGACACCTGTCCCATTGAGTCCCTCGCGCCAGGACCTTGCCGCTTTCGGAGCTGTCCCTGACAATCCCTGGAGTTTCAAACTTGGATGTTTGATAACTATCAGTGGATCATTCTTGATTATGTCCCTGGAGGTTGCACGGGGATTGGCAACCTTGCAATGTCAGTATTCAACGCACACTCAAGCTTGCAATAAAGCATTCACAGCAAACCACTGTGGTACGTGAAGTTTATTCTCAATTACAGCGAGGTGTTGGACCATGCAGTATCGTCCTTGACACAAAGCTTGGAACACTAAGGGACCAAGTCCCTGCTACTCTGGTTGATGCATAGCATTCAATCAATAACCCGAGTCGAATCCAAAAGGTAATTTACACCTTCTCATATGCCATAACCATAACTAATAAGTATTGGCATGTAGGCCTTTGAATTGTGCCGTTCGGGTGAATTTAATCTATCGCAACCCAGCCTCACTTCTCCTCCACTCCATACCATCCTCAACAATCTCCCACAACAAGATGCCACTCTAGCCCAAGCAATAGCTGTGCCGTGCCAGCGTCCTTCCAACAACAACCTTATCCATTCCAGCTCTGCTACAGTACCATTCAAAGCTGAATTCTCTTGCACTATAGAGGATGATGTAGAGGTAATGTTAGAAGAGGTTTATGATCATCTTGATGGAAGACCTTTACCTGATGGCCTTGCCAAGGTGGATGGTCAGCAAAAAATTGTTATGCTCCTGAGTGCTCCAGAGTATGGGGAGCACTGGGAAAATCAGGAGGAGATTGGCCGGTCCAGGAACAGCTCATTTCCTCCAGAGTTGGTCAGGTACTCCAGGGCACTCCCAGGAGGGCATGGAGCATTGCTTTGTGCACAAACATATCCAGTAAATACAATTTAATGCTTCAAAATGTATAGGGGTGAGAAGCTTCTGGGAGCTCCTGGAGCATTTGAAAATGAAAAGGAAAGACTCCCCATGAATACCTCCTCCTACCACAAGACTAACACAACAAGACACTACTTAACATTTAGATCAAACACTATACTATACATCAAGGACACTGAGACTCACCAATACACAGTCAAAATTTATGGCCTGATACATGATTAATCTGGCAACTTAATCACTTTCGGACTTGCAGAATATGGAGGAGGGGGAAATGGGGGAGAATGAGGGGGGAAATGAGGGGGGAAATGAGGAGGAGAATGAGGGGGAAATGAGGGGGAGAATGAGGGGGAGAATGAGGGGGAGAATGAGGGGGGAATATAGAGGGAAATGAGGAAAATTTGAAAAATAGGGACTTCTAAAAATAATTAGGGAAAAAATCAAAAAAAATCAGGAACTGTAGTGCCTTTGAAGTGCTTTCAGGATATATAATTATTTGCAAAATTGAGGAAGAAATGATGGAGAAAAATGGAAAATACTTTCGGAGACCCAAGAAATAATGAGAACTGAATTGATGGGAAAGTCTGAAATTTGAATAGGAAAGTGAGGGGAAGCCTTGTAGCATTGTTATTTTCTGCTGTTGTGATTTTTCCCGATTCTTCTTGGTCTCATTCCCAGCTGCTCCTCAATACTCCTGGAAGCTCCTGAAAGCTCCTGGGAGGGTCCAGGAGCAGCTGGGAGTGAGACCAAGAACAATCAGGAAAAATTGTTGGAGATCAACCTCAAAACATGTATTTACATATATTTGTGCTGATAATTCTATTTAGTGGTCTACTCTCATCTGGTCCAACCCCGGCCCTATTGTGGCCTCATCCCTATGGTTTTCTATAGGTTATGAGCCCAGCCGGCCTAACGGCTCGCTGAAGTATCATCAAGAAAATCCACTTGACCCTTGTGGTGGACAGGCTAAGAGGTCTATCGGCCTTCCTCGGGTTTCTAGTACACACTATACCCACCCCCTCCTAAGTCCATGTAGGCAATAAGTCCGTGTAGGCAATAAGTCCATGTTGGCAATCACTTGCAGAATCCGTCTAGGCAATAAGTCTGTGTAGGCAATAAGTCCATGTAGGCAACCACCCACTAAGTCCACGCATTCACTCATTAAGTCTGTATGTGGCAAACCCCCCCCCCCTTTCAAAGTCCTGGAAGGCAGTAATAGGCACCACCCCCCTTTTTCCTCGCTGTAAGCCCTTAGACAGGCATGCACCTCCTTATTTCCCCATTCCCTCCTTGCCACGTCACCATTTTTCCATTTTCCCACGGTCCAATCGCGCGCGCGCTCAAAGGCAACAACCCAATCCCACCTTGCACCTGGCACCAGCAGGCCATTGGGGCCACTCCCTTACTGCCTTACCATGGAACACTGTGGATTCAGAGGGTGTTCCCCCTCTTTCAAATATCGTGTTAATTCTCATGCACACTTTGGACAAGTTGGACACCCGGGATTGCCGAGAAGGCTCACCCCACCGACTGCCTGGCATGGCATCCACTCAGATTTGGAAGACAACCAACCACCATTGATTATTGGACTAGCACCCTTGATCACGCATCCATTGGATTTCACCCTTCCACATTCCCTTCACCACTCCATTCCCATTCAATTTCATTCCATTATTTTTCAGTCAATTTCTTCACACCGGTTTCATTATATCATGGATTCATGTTAGATGGTTACATGTTCTTTCGTTTGAGAGGGTGTGTTGGAGATCAACCTCAAAACATGTATTTACATATATTTGTGCCGATAATTCTATTTAGTGGTCTACTCTCATCTGGTCCGACCCCGGCCCTATTGTGGCCTCATCCCTATGGTTTTCTATAAAAATCACAACAGCAGAAAATAACAATGCTACAAGGCTTCCCCTCACTTTCCTATTCAATTTTCAGACTTTCCCATCAATTCAGTTCTCATTACTTCTCAGGTCTCCGAAAGTATTTTCCATTTTTCTCCATCATTTCTTCCTCAATTTCGCAAATAATTATATGTCCTGAAAGCACTTTAAAGGCACTATAGTTCCTGAATTTTTTTTGATTTTTTTCCCTAATTTTTTTTTTTCAACTTTTTAGAGACCAAAATTTTCCTCCCACTGCTCCTGGCACATTGCACACTCCTCACCACTCCCAGCCGCTCCTGAACCCCCTCCCAGGAGAACACTATTGGCTCCAGGAGTGCCCAATCTGCTGTTTTGTCTCCCACATGCTCCAGCCACTCCTGATGCTCCGGAGCATAACAGACTTTTGCTGATGCGTGGCCTTCAATCAGGTGTGACTGCTGCTGAAGAGGAAGATGTGGAGTCTATTGGGGAACTTGCTATTGCAGCGGAGTATCTAGTTGACAGTGATGAGTTAGGACGAGGTAAATGGGTTAAGTGAACAAGAAATCTGGACAAAGAGATGGTGAGGTACCGCTTTTAGCAATATAGATACTAATTTAGGAAAAATTTGAATATAATTTTGCACAGCCACTGGAATCCGCCCAAATAGCGTGACACCGGACTTTTGAACCGCTATACTCGTGTGACGCGTGACAAATTTTCAAAAAGTACCGGACCGGCTGCCCTGCGTGACGCATGACCGGTTGTTGGTTGTGTCAGTACAGTATTCACGAAATGAACTGAAAAAAAATTAGAAATAGATTCATGCTGGGACAGGCGAAAGGAAACAAGGGCTGTGCAGAGTCAAGCGAAGCGCAAAGCGCAAGCACTCTAGTTAAAGTACAAAGAGTTGCTAAAAGCCCGAGCGAGATTATTTGCTATCAAATTCAGATCTTTTGCCTGACTGCTGGGCGAGTGTTTTACATGTAGATATCTATAATTCTATGGCATATCATGTACAATCCCCTTTAATGGACCTCGGGTGATTAACCACTGAAGCATAGGTCTTAGGAACAACCCCGGATGAACATGCGATTAGTTGAACAAGACTCACTTCTTGAGTAGGGAGACCTCGAACGAATTCAAGTCGGACCTGCATCGGTGAGGACTGAATAAGTTATGTGTTCATCGAGGAGGAAGAAGAGACCATGCAAACTTACAGCACCATCTCTAACTGCTAAGACCAGCCCCGTCCCAGGCACGGTAAATCTTTCCAAAAACCAAAAAATGAAGACTGTGAGAGACGTGTTGCCGAAAAAACATACATATATGTGCCACTCTGCACTTGCTTCAATTCCCAGTGTTCACCGCAATCTGGATTCTCCATAGTGATAGTTTCGGGATCTATTGCATCAGAGAGGCCAGGGGCGGCGGCGGTGGGGGTAGAGGGATAACGTTCCATAAACATGACGGTTTGTCCATGTCGCGTCGGTAACTCATACCCGAGGACGTATCGGGTCCCATGATAATTCCATAACAAGCGGAAGACTTGCCGACGTTTTGATCCTGAGCTAGATTCCGGTTTGAAGCTCATCGTTGTGACGACCATAGCAAGTAATCTTCGGCTGAGGCTAAGACATTTTTCGGTCTTTATGATTGGCTCGATTGTCCAGCACTGGGAGTGACAGAAGAAGATGGGGAGGAAACAACGTCATTGTGCCAAATTGGGTGGGTGATGATGTCGGTAGAAAAACGCGATTGAGTGCATTAATAAGATAAGATGATTTTTGATGCGAACCTCCCAATCAGAGCTTGGCCGAACCATGGCACCGGCTCCATCCCGAAGCTTGTTGGAGAACCCAAGCTGGTGTCCTTTCTCGATATTCGTAAGCATGACATTTCTAAGCATTGTTTCATCCAGTTAAGAATCGGCGTTATTGACAGAAATCGCTAGCACGTACTCGCGCTGAAGTAACTCAAACGCTTCCACACCGTGTTGCCTCTTCAAATGAAGTTGGGCTTGACGCCGTTTCAGATCGAGAAGCTTTATGTCACTCTCATCTTGAGGGTCATATCTCATCCATGTACTGGTGATGAACGATGCGGGGGATGATCTGTAAGTGCATTGATCAGTTTTAGAAGTGTTGATGGGCGAAGCCACAGCGGCCGACTTCGGTGGGTCTCTGATCTTCTCAAACGTCCACTACAGTGAGGCAAAGGTGAAGGCAGAAGGTGTGAAAGTGTGGGGAGACAAGGATCGGCAAGAAAAAGGGAAGGCAGGGATAATTGAATGAACCCTTCCGAAGACTCTATGCTATATGTTTATATTCACCTTCTGTAGATCCGTGATTTCTGCGACTTTTTGGAGATCCCACTGATTGCGGCGGGGATCGCGGGGATCCTGTTAGGAAAGGGTGGCTTCGGTGCAGCGAGGGAAGACGTACAGTGCTGCCCCCTCGCTTTCCACAGAGGATCCGGCCATCACGGAGACCGATACTGCCCGAGGAACAGTAATCAGTGAAGGGGGGCTTGGGCAGGTTGGAGGTTGACCAGATGGCCATGATATTTACCTGTACTCGTGGCCATCATGGCAAGTCAATCTCCAGTCATCGAACACATGTCCTTCCTCAACTGGATGTGGAGCAGGAGGGATATGCTGAAGATCCCAGCAGAATTCGACACAGAAACTTACAGAACATAAATTCATGGGATAGTCCGTCGATTCGGGAGGGGAAAGCAACCCTCGGCCGCTGGTTGAACGAATCGAGCACCGATATTTTATACCCCTCCGAATGGGGACTATACTGAACGCTAATCTGGTGAGGGGACCTCAGCTTAGAAGTCCGGAACGGACGTGACGAGAATACCTCTGTCTGGAATTTAGAGTCGCTCAAAAGATCCTTTGACAGAGTGATTTCGGACTCGATGATGCACTGGGCAATTGTCCCCATGCTGACGGCTAACACCAGAGTCTTCTGGCGAACATTCCTAATGATGTACTGAGAGGTGGATACGTTAAGAAGATTCCGACCATAGACACAGGATCACTGACGGTGTCATCAGGAAGTACAGGCATTCTTCGTGTCTAATGATAGCTCAGACGATCTTGATTGTTTCTGAGCGCGAACCAGGGAACTTGGATAGCCGTGAAGCAAGAACAAGTTAGGGGACACTGGTTGGACCGCAGCGCCACTGGAATAACTGGGCACCGGGGCAGAACGTGAAATGGCGCGAAATTCTATTGGACCTAACGCAATGGTTGAGAATATGCGGTATCTATGATTACAAGACTCTATTGAACTCCCATCAAGATTTGCAAGGCTGAATGGTTTAGGGAAGCTACTCGCTACGACGTCGGGACCGGAAGACGGGACTGGTGGTGGTTGTAAGATCGTGGGGTGCCTGCGATGCGGTGTTTCCTTGGGAGCACGCATTACATTTGTGTGATCCCACATCAACGAACGTTTATCGGAAGGGGGGTGGGAAGAATATAGACCAAGCCTCGTGATTTGCAAGCTTGTGCCACCCCCAATACATTTCTTGAACTGTCAGTGTGTGCATGAGGTAGTGTGTGATGTTTCAGAGGTGCTTGCCCTCATGAGTGGTGGGCTCGGCCTAGGTCCAGAACCATGATCCAGCCATATTTATTAATTTAGTACAATTAGTATCGGTGGCTTTCTGCACGACACTGCAATTGATAATCAATCCAATCATAAGCCACCTCCAAACTTGTATCTCTCCATAGATTTCACCCTCCCCCTGTCTCCGCCATATCACTCGTTTTGAATGCAACTTCCCGTTCCCCCGTTCTGATTCCGTCTCACTTCCCTCAGACTTCCACTTCACTTCCGTTGCCATTCGCACAACTGCCATGATGGTGGCTTTCGGCTCTCTAAGTCTTCACTAGAAGATCTTGCATGTGAGACCCGAGCGCGCGCATTAGTCCATAAGGCATTATCATTTACCCAAGATGAGGGCTTGCAGCCAAGGATGATACAGCATAGACTCAGGGGATTCCAAGGCCCCATCCCACGAACCCAACCACTGAACGGAAGCGGTGCAAATGACACTAGATCTCAGATAATCACTATTACCAAGAAAGGGAGTAATAGAGTACATAGATACTTTACTGGTTCCAAAGGCGCATTTACAAGTCCACTTCTCAGAGCTACTTCAGCAACAGACGAATACAGGCACCAAGGACAGTTCGTGGTATTCTAGACAATTCGAATCACAAATGAAGTCCTAGGGAGTATGAGAAATGCCTGGCAAGCTTCAGTGCATCGGTGGCAAAGTGAGAGTGTCCGAACGCCCGCAAACATTCATGCAAAGCTGTACTCGTGCCAAAAAAGCTTGGCCAATCAGGGGCCAGCAAATCTCGTGGGTAAGTGTGAAGTATCGCAGCCCTGACAAGCGCCCGGCACCCCGGCCATATCATCGGGAACTCCGCAGAGGTCTCGGTCGTGCGCGCCTGATCCTATACGCATCTTCCCAAAAAGTTTATCAAGAGGCTCGCAAGAGTCGTCGTTGCTCGTTTTGATGATAATTCGACGGATCTGAGGGAATTGCGCTGTGAGGACAGCCGCGAACCGAGCAGGTATTGGATGCTGGAGTGGATTTCCCTCCCCGCTATCGATTTCTGTGCCATCCGAGCGGCGAATTGTGGACCCCAACTCGGGTTCAATGAGCATTTCAACGCCATTATGTGTTGCACTCAAAGATGAGCCCCGGGCCAAGCAGTCCATTGACGAATCCTGGGGGGTGTTCACACTGCGTCTAGGCTGTGCCAATTCATTCCCCTGAGTCCTGGTTCCGTTTGAATATTCACCGCTTCTGAAATGATTTGAGATATCGAGTGGATTGAGACGGGATCTAGTGCCAGAACTCTGCAGGTTGCCTCTAAGCCATTCGAGCACGAAACTCAGGTCAACAACGACAACTGACCGGATGCTCCCATGTGAAAGTGTCACGTCCACGACGGCCACGGCCACCAGTAAAACAATTCTATAAATGACTATAAATTTGGGAATGGCTATGGTAGGGTTTGAGTACTCACATCGGAGCTGGAACTGATGTTCATGAGGGAGTTTCCTTGAAGCAGAAAATTTTTGGATCGAGCCGAAGCTCTAGTCGCCCTATTATACCGGCCATCTGCTTGAAGCGCCCATATGCACTGCGCGCGGGAAAAGATGTACCCGCAGGAACACATGGGAACGCTATACGAATCCCTTTCCCCTATCTCTGTATCAGGGTTCCCATCTGATCAGCTGCCGCGCAATATTTGGGCATCATCCGCAGTACCACATGGATACGGTTGTATGTAAAGTCGCAGGGAAGCTCATTCCGCACCAAGTGATCTTCACAGCTTCACAGAGGCCGCCAGCGCGCAAAAAGGACGCAAAAAGGCGCGCGGATGAATTAAGGTGTACAGCCATGGGTCAACATTCCGCGGGGGCGAGCGCCGAGCGCCTACTGACAGCAGGCCGTGCGGATAGACCTTCAAGGTAGTGATTAAGAGCGTCGAGGCGCGTTCGATCCGCGCGGAGGACAACAACCAGTATATCAGAAGTTCAGCTCCGACTCCTGGGTTCGCTCCCTCTGAGTCAGTAACAGACAAAGAACTAACGACGCCAACAGAGAAACTTGCTGCGAGACTGTGAACTTCATTCACACAAAACCAAAAAATGCCCGGGTGCTTCACCTGTGCAGACCGAAAGAAGGTAAGCGAGCGTCTCCGATTCATTGCGGCTAGTGGACCCAATAACATTTTCCCATACCCGTATAGCGCTGTCCTCGCGAGTACGACAGTGAAGGAAATTGTGTGGAATGTTCCCGACTTCGCTTGAGATGTATTAGGGATGAAGATGGAAAAAATATGGTGGGCCTTGCCCAACTTCTGCCTATCATTGTAGCTCATGCAATGATGTGCCCAATAATAGAGTCTACCAGAGCTTACAGATTTCCGACAAGAGAGGCTCAGGGCGACCAAAGAATCCAGAAGCGCCCATAGTAGGAGTGCGTTGGAAGTACAAAAGCCATCATCCACAGTCACATCACTTCCGAATCATGTACGTGGTGTGGGGCCCACGAATTCTCTCAATGCCAGTGGTATAGCCGCCCACCAGCAGAATGCAGGAGAGCAAACGCTTCCTAGAGACATATCCGAGGCTTCACGCTACACTGTAATACAAGGCCATGAATCATTGGATGACATCTTTGACGAATGGAGTTTTGGCCCCACGGGGAATGCCGGGCCTGGAGTTAGCCGCGTGCCCCAGCACCAGATCACACGTCCCCAACATGAATCTGATGAGTTTCTCAACTCAGCCATGAATCCTTCACTATTCCCCCCAGCATTTGAATATGATGGGGATCACGACTACCCCCAGTGGCCTGGATTTATTGTGGCCGGTGGCCCGAACGCCAGCAGCACGGATGTGTTTTCTGCCAGCGGTCCGGGTATCGAGTTCCTGCCTGATGGAGCACAGGCCACATTCCCAGATTTGGGACCCCCCTCTGGCCCTACGTGGGCCCAATGGGGTCGGATCACGGACTCTAGGACCTCGGCTATCCCGAGCCGCCCCCCACCACGTCGCTCACGAAACTTGAATCCCGCCGACTCTAACCGACATGTAGCGTCGGGAAATCGTCCCGGCTTGGCGTATGAGAGCGCTGGTAGGCCGTTCAATGAATCTACCTCATCCATGAACAGAGGCTCCTCTTTTGTGGGTGGTATGCCGGTTGCCACTACCTCCGGCCTTCAAAACATCCCAACATCCCAGTTGATGCCACCGCCTCCCACGGACGATCCCGAGGGTGAGTTGAATCGTTTCCAGAGGTATATCTGGTCCAACATCCCCGGTGTCGCTCGTATCGTGATCGAGGTGGAAGGTGACGATGGAGTGACGAGGGGCCTTGAGGCCCTGTTCGAACGTGCTAGTGCCGTTGGTCCCGTCGCAATCGACGCCGTGCCTGTCAAGCGTCGTCGTCGTCATCATCCCCCTCCATCGTAATGGAGTCAACTCTCTCTCCTGTCGGCAGTCTCTTGCCGCACACACGAAGCATTCCCTTTCGAGGACTCTGCCTCCATCTTTCGTGCGATCTGGACGCTCTTTTTCCTACATTCTTTCGTTTTACCTTACGAATAGAGAATATTGGTTGTCTATGGTTGTTTCCGGCCCGTGTTTTGGGTTGACCGCTTACACATGACTAGCTACATCATTGTGCAAGTGCGAGACAGGAGCTCAAAGTGTGTGCACGCTGGATTGGTCCCCGAGAAACGGGGAACGGGGACCGCATGTTATCCCTTGCTCGCATCACGATCCATCATCTGGCGTTGGGAGGGGACTTGTGCAAGGCACAGTATACAAGGTACGCTTGCTACTAACAAAAATACCCCCACGTAGCTATGGAAGCTAGATTGCGAGGCAACTGGGGCAGCACAATCGTCATTCGAGCTCAAAGCGTCGGCTGCTCTCCTCGTGTATACTCAATTGTTGGCGCCACTGGATTGTGCCCTCTATCCCACCACTGGAAACGACCACAATCAGCAGGCATGACAAGCCCTGCCGGCCTAAGAAGAAAAACAGATAGCGCGGAATGACACAACATAAGAATGGATGGATTAGTGTATGATTGGTGAACCGTGCTTTCAACCTGCTGCACAGTACAACCGTAAGATGTGACCGGACATATCAAGCAATCAGCATCCAGTGCAGACAGAAAAGATTTCAGTGCATTTACTACGAGCGTCACCAGGCAGGAGAAAAGGGGAGATGCGGGAGAACAATGACTATCGAGACTGACACGTATCCACCAACTCCCGAAGATCCAGCTCAGAATCGAGGCTGTGCGAATATTGCGGTATTCACTTCAACACCGCTAACTGCCACTGCTCTCATGGTTGAGTAGATCACGAAGGTCTTCGCCACCCTGCACATTACCCTCGAGTTCGAAAACCAGGCGGAATACTCCAGGAACCGCAAATATGATATGTCGTTGGAACCGAGTGAGATCCACTGATGGATCGTCTGTCGTAGGAGGGTCGACCAAAGGGTGACGTTGTCTCCCAAACTGTTCTTGTTGGAGTGTTGCAGTTCGCCCCGCTCCAAAAGCATTTCCGGGACTGGCGGGGTCTGGCATATTCCAAGGGGTCGCGGGTCCCAGACTCGCCGCTGGAGAGGGAGCTATCGGCGGGAAATTATGATTGTGGCCTTGGCTTTGACGGTGCCCAACAGAACCTGTGCAAAGAGAAAAGTAGGATACTGTTTAGAAACGTATCAACATTGATTGTCGGAGAGCGTACCGAGCAAAGAACCGTGTACTCCTGCAGCCACGTCCATCGACTCGAACCACTCAGACCCTTGTCCTGCAAGGTTGGACCTGGCCAAATTATTCCAAGTGGCGTGACTTTCACTCATGCCATCTGGCTGATGCAGATAGTCTTGAGGTCCTTGGCCTCGTAGCAGAGGTTCCATCGCAACTGCTGTCACTGGGATAGGTTGCATGTTCAATTCGGCGTACGTCTGACGCAAGGGATGCGGAGGAGCGCACGCGGGGCCAGTCGCTCCAGCGCTCTGTGGTATGCCGACAGCAGCCGGTGCTATCTGTGGCTTCTCCCAAGCGGCAGTCTGGGCCGGCCTGCGATCCAGAGATAATCCGGGAGAATTCGAAGCTGTTAGGGAACATCAAGAACGGAGCATACATGGGACGATTCAAGCTGAACTGACACTGAGTTCTTGGGCGTCGACCCTGTGAGTTGCTTTGCTGGCGAGCCCGCGCGCCATTCTAAAATGGTGTGTGTGTTGGGGGGTTGTTCATCAGCTCGTTATGGAGACCGGTGACAATCTGGGAGTTATCTACCGATTGTTCCAAGAAGATACAAGTAAGGTTGAGTCGTGCGCATTCGGCGCACTTACCGCGGTGGGACCTGCCCCCGCAATACTACGAGAAAAAGGTTACGGTCTCAGAGAGTGATCCACTCGGAGTCAGAAAACCCGCCTTACTTTACGTCGATGCTTACAGCTCGAGCATCGCGCCATTCACGTTCTTATAGATGAAGCCCTTTATCTGTGCACCGGGTTCAGTTATGCTCATGGACATGGGGGAGGAAGCGGAAAGTATACGGTACTCGCGGTATGTGATTAGTAAATGTGCCAAGTAGGTGGGGTGACGGTATGGATCAGGTAGAGTGAACATCTGGAGCTCCAATCCGATCGACTTTTATCTCTTCAGTTGACAATATTGAGATGTAAAAAAATTCATATTGCGCGCCATCTGAATAGTAAGATATTCAAATCTTGTAACGCGCGGGGGGGAAGAGAACAGCAAGTTGCTGTAGTTTTCCAACGAGGCCAGAGAGTGGGATCAAGCATGGCGACTGCGCAGTCATCAAATGGCGAAATTATTCCTCAGTGCTGACGTTTCTCTCATGTTCGCGCCCAGCTCTATTTCAAAATTTTAATTGCGCGCGCTCGCGGACCCTCGTGACGTCTTCAACGAGGCTCGATGCACCTAATCACACGTAAAAATGACCAAATTATATTACTTAATAAGCGCGCCTTCACAACGCCGTGCGCAGCTCTTCGTTGCTGCAAGCAGGATGGCATTAGTCGCAGCGGGCGATGCATCCGTTATTCAACTTCAACCGCAAGGCCGAAATTGCCGATCCTATGATAGAGCTATCTGCCGGCTCGGGCTAGTGCATGTAGTAGCTTATCTCGAACTTTCAATGGACCTTGCAGGTTGACTTGTTGTTCGTGAGGCATGCCCTTCCTCGCCTCCGAACCCACATCGGATGTTCATCGGCGCCAACTCGAAGCCGGGCGAGGTGAAATGGAGAAATTGTGATGGCCTTCACCCTCTTAGAGAAACAAGAAGTCCCTCATTCATTCTCCTATGTATAGTCTCATGTGGTCTGGCCCTACGCCCAGCCTAGCTCTCTAGACTTCATAAAGACGCACGTTTTAAATAGCTGGGATCGGCAACTCCACACAGATTGTGAAATATCGGGCCTCACGCAGCCCTCATCATCAAAATTGCATTCCACATCACTGTACACACTACACATCCGACAGGACTAATGTTGTCTCGGGATGCCAAACAACAAATAGCCAGCGAATACGGAGACATCGTTGTCCACAAATCTTCAAAAGCGAACCTACTCTGAACAAAAATCAGTTTTGAGCACGCCCCTTCCCCTTTCCCGAGTCTTCTTGTGAAATGGCACCATCCGAGTCATTGGACGTATGCATGCTAGTTCTAGCGGAATCACCGTCAAACTCAAGGACCAACCGAAAGCAGCCTGGGACGGCGTAAAGTATATGCCGCTGGAATCCAACCGGATCAACATATACTGGTGGCTGTCGAGAGGACGAAGTGCGTGTACTGGTATCGGCGAGTCCAGGAGCCTGATAAGCCGATGTATCCTGTCTTGCGGTGCTCGCACACCCTCCAATTATCGGATCGCCAGTCACTTGAGGGCCGGCAAAAGAGGGGCATGGCCTCGCCGATTGTTCATGCTGGAGTGGTCTCGCGGCGAAGAGGTAGTCGGGACGGGCCGAATGTACCGTGTTTCTGTATGCGGGCTCGAGGCTGGGCGAGTGATGCGGGGGAACCAACTGCGGGAAATCGCGCGCAGGGCCTTTATCTGGAAAGAGCTCGCCGGGGTCTACGTAGAGATCAGGGAAATTAAGAAAGTGCACCGCCTCAAGATTACGAAATGAACGTACTAGAAAAGGAGGCCCCGGTTAGTTTGTGCCATTCCAACCCCTGTTCAGTGAAGTCGAAATTGGCCGAATCGCCCGAAGTGGCGAACGAGTGATTGCCATGACTGCCCACGTCGTTCGGTCTTTGCATCGCGGGCGGCAGCTGAGATGAATCTCGTGAATACACAGATTTTGGGGCTTGCCAAGCCAACGTATTTTGCTCTAGAGCGTTTGATGGAAAGTTTTGTGGAAAGTCTTGTTGTAAAAATGGACTTGGGTGGATGAGGGCTCCAGTAAAGTCAAATGTGAGAGGTGTGACGTATCATGAGTCCTCGCGAATAAACGTACCCTGCCCTGATACTATGGCTGTCTCCGTGGGCGAGAAATTAGTCTCTTGGACATAAGAGTCCCCTACTAGAAAGGATTATAAAACCGGGCCCAGAAATTGTGGATTGGATTGCAGGAACTGACCGGTTTCTGTTCCTACGATTAGGTGAGGTGAGTTCATCGAACCGGCGATGAGTGCGGGAGTTAGCTGTTCTGTCTGTGTGGTACTGGTGATTTCACTGGAAAATTGACATGGCTGTCTTAGACGTGAGCATCGGGCGCAGCCTGATTGCTGGGTCTTGCCCGAGCAATGCTGAGAGAGAGAGTGTGTGTGTGTGAACAGATATTAATACATCAACAGCATCTTACCTGATGACTGCTCCGACACTGAGAGCACCGAGACGGTGACTTACGAAGTATGTTTCTCGAAGGGCTCATCAGAGTTGGGGTCCAGATCCACGCGCCCAGAGGGGACTCGACATTGACGATACGGCGTAAGAAACTGCTTAGAGATTGACGGAAGAATGGGTTTGAGAGAGGCCTGGGTTCGAAAGAAGACAGCTTATATACGGACTGTTGGGCAGTACGCCATTCAAGGAATAGACGCGCCGCGGTACGGGGAAAGGGGAAAGGCTGGTGAAACGTTGCTGCAAGGCCACACGCAGGCTACAGCGTGCGAGCCTCATATCTCATGATGGCGCGTCTCATTTGTTACCCCGCGGTCAGTCATTGGCCGCGCGGCTCTAGGCTTCAAGTTGAACAGGTGTCTGGAATTGGCCAAGCTAGCAGTACTTTCCACAAAGTCAGATACGTGCGTACGTACAAGCTGCGATATATGATTCGAAATTGAACCACATTGTTACAGGCCATTTTGGAGCACGTCAGAGTACATCACCGCGCTGTAGCTCTCGGCTTTTCCATACATCAGCGCTGTCAAAAAAAAAACAGCGCGCGGATGAATGACCCACGTGGGTCTCGTGATTGTCCAAAAATGGTAGGGAATCAGGGGTGTCAATACATCGCCGTTTTAGCGCTCCGTGTGCCGGGGGGCTTGAGTGTGGTCGGTCACGCGTCTCAGTAAGGCGGTCAGGGTAGTGCCTTTGTGGGTTGTGGATGGTATGTACAGGACGCTTGAGGTGTTTGCCCATTGTGATTGGTAAGGTAGCGGTGAACGTGGTTGAGGGCCTAATCTCCAATTTTGGCGGTCACTGGGACACGATGACGGGTGCTCATTTTCATCGATCAGATAAGTTGTTTCCCGATATATCCATTGAAATTGGATGCGCTGGTTTTTTTTGACGGCGGCTAATGATGCGCGCGCCGCGCTTTGACTTACCTCGAGTTTGCAGCCTGGGAGGGGAAGCCGCATGCAGCACCTAAAAACCGCTCACTTATATACGCCTCGTGCTGACCCTCGATCTGGAACACTCCGTCATTCATGGCATAATCTGTAGCGGTGTCTTGTCCGGCTAGAAATATTTCCAGCGAACCTGCCCCAAGATCCCGCCTCATTTTTTTCCACCGTCCACAGAAACCATGCCAAAGGATGGGTCTGATTGGATCCCATTCACCTTAGCCGAGGGTCTTATGTATGCAACTCTCAATGGATGTAGACTTAATTCTGACTCGCGTTTTCTTGACAGTGTATCTCGCTCCAACCAATCGGCGTTCGCGATTCGTGGAGCGTGTCCGCGCACTTTATATATAGTAGATGTATCATTTTTTTTGAGGCCGCGCCATGTATGAAGCAACTCAACTCCCCTACGGAGTTACTTCCAAGGCTCTCCTTGTAACGCCTGCACGAGGCAAAAGAGGGCTCTTCGATACAATTTCAACGTTTGGGCATAGCATGCGATTCGCCCAGCTTATCCAACCATAGTCAGCATCATTTTACATGTTCAACCCTTTGCTTTGTCCCCAGTTCATTCCCGTCACGCACAATAGCAGTATCCACACAGAACAATGGCATTCGTTGTATCGTTGTTGCTTGGTGCAGAGCAGTATTGTGACGAGGACGGTAGTCTCAGGCTGGTAATCAAAAAACAAGGCCAAAAAGACCCTCTCGCGAGCCGGTTAGATCTAGGACGATGATTGTCCACATTACCTTCTCATAGGCGTTGGCCGGTTTGTAACGCGTGCTTGCAACGAGGAGGACTCGCGCCACTGTGTATGCCGCGCGATCCCTCAACTAATCACAACTGAATAGAACAACATCCCCCTGGGTGAAAGGAACAAAGAAAAACGGGGTGAATGATGCGAAACAGGTTATATTGTGCGCGCGCAGCACGTAAGCAGGATACATTGTTCAGAGTATAAAAGCAAATCAAACTCATGTCCCCTCGTACTCCCTAGTTCCCCAAACAGGTCACCTTGTCAGAATAATGCTACATCCAGTGAAACGCGAGGTGTGTGTCGCGTCATTTTCCCTCGATGCTAAACGAGTGACTTCCAGCTTTGCCCAAAGAACAGCTGTGCGGCATGCAGAAAGTGCAGGAAGCGCTGCTCACTTGAGTCGGAAGCCATCACAAAGTGTCAACAACGTACAAGTGAATTATCGACAAACCTTTGGCCTCCGGCTCACTGTGCCTTCCCGGCTCACTGTACCTTCCCGGATGGCCTTGGGCGCGCTCGGGCAAATGCGCGTACTAGAAAACGGCTCCGGGTGCTGGATCTTGGAGTACCAAGGAATTGTAAGTAACATGCAAAATATCTGCGCAGTAATCTGATTATACTGGGGCGCGTATCACTGACCATCGTTCAATCCGGTCGGAAACTTAGCCCGTGCACGGGACCGTCGGTCGCTCCCTCGCAACGACGTTTGTCAGCTGCAGGAGGGAAACAACGCAGACCACCCGAACGATGCCGATGCCGATGGCACCATTGAAATGGACGCCGTATCCGCAGGTACCACCAAACCCGGTCTTCCATGTTCCAGTTATTCTTTAAACGACGATCGACCAGGAATCTCCCAAGAGGATCACACCCAACCCATGCCATCTTATGCCGGAATCGAACTAATCGTTGATCACACCACCCGTGATGACTCCTCCGGTTCAACGATACGCAAGGAAAACTTTCATTGCACGTTAAATTCCCCCAATCACACACTCTCCACGCGCCTCCTCCAAGATCCAATCACAATGCAATATCTTTCTGCCTTCGCTGCTCGATATCCCAACCTCCGTAGAATCGTGATCAAGACGGACAGCGTTCCTCTTGAAACTCCACCGTGTGGTCGCCCACAGGAGGACCCTGTCCTCCAAACCAGTGATTACCAATTTAGCCGCAACTTGCGGAGTGGTAATGCGGCTTTCGTCTCGAGTCGGCTCTAGCTGACTTGTGTTACGACTGTAATTCTGTAAGTGTCAGTGATGGGGCTTTAGCGGACGCCCATGACCGCTACCCATTTTCCTTCAACGATGTTTGCTACTGTAAATATCCCCTGCCTGGCTGCAGGGTAGCTAGCGGTGTAATGTTCCACGATCATATCTATTGAACTTCGGTTAATGCCTTCATTAGGGTAGAGATCGAGCGGCCGATACCAATCTAGCAAATCCATTGTAAAATGGAAATGTGGTCAGCGCAGACAGTGTACAAACACATGGGAGGGCATTCATCAGCATCGGCGAGAAGCGTATATTAAGACCTCTGTACTTGTGTGGATGAAGGAAGGCACCGTAGCGGAAATGAGGGAAAAGGATGGATGAAATGACCTGAGGCTCTCAATTTTATGCCGTAATGCGAGGAATCCGAAAACCGTGGCCACATTCTACCACTGTTGAAATGGTACCCTAGGTGGTAGTCTGGGTCATAGCATTCGAATTCAGGAATGACACGCAAACACCCGAAATGCAAAAAGAACATAACGCCAGGTCGAACAGGACCAGGACCCGCCAATTCTGGGCTGCAATTAGCGTGGTTGCTGAAAAGGTGAAGCTCCTGTAGTGGGACAAGCAGATTCAGGAACTGACACACCCTGCCTCAGGATGCTGGAAGTGGAGAAGAGCTGTGACCTTGCTTCAGGCCATGAATAAGCCGGATGAGCTGCGATGAAATCGAGGAAACGCGAGCTGCTTCGAAACGGATTGACTGACTGTGAACAGACGGGCTGTTCCATGAACTTCCTCCAGTATTGGCTCCGAAGGATGGGCCACGCCACGAGACATGATGTACCGATGCTGGAAGATAACCAGCTGTGTGCTCTACATATTTGCGATACGCAAAGACAAGCTCCTCGCTTCTGGTTCATTCATAACACGGGCGTCTAAAGGCAGGCATGTGTAGTGTAGGGAATAATTTGCTGACCGGGGCGGGCGCTGTGCATTTCTCCTACAAACCCACCACCCAGCCTATACGTGCGCACAGGGCTGCTTGCGTCCAATAAAAATAGGAGCAAAGTCTTATTCGAATGGCTGCTCTTGCGGCCCTCGCATTGACTGGCTCCTCGCTTATGCCGGACTGGGCCCCCCTCAAAAACCCATAGCTAACACACACTTGGTGGAATATGAGTATGCACAGCCTCGTCCAGAGAGTCACGTCTGCATTGTGCAGGATCCGGTCGCAACAAATTATTGTGCATCCGGAGGAGGGGCGTCCTCGAGGGGGATTGCAGAGTTATGGAGGCTTTGCAGTGTCACAAGGGAAGAGGTCATGGTGTGTAGTTTCGTGGTCGAGCGCCGTCAACAAGGGAACATGACGTTAGGCAGGCCACTAGCCCTTATGAGTCTTAGGGATGCTATGGCCAGGTTCAGAGCCTGACCGAATGAGTCACAAAGCGCGAGCACGGCAACAGGTCGGCTCATATTCTGGTATGTTGAAGGAGGACTGCTCAGTATTGAACCACGCTCCATGACCAATTCAGTTCGGCTCCGAACCGAACTCCCAGTCATGCGAGAGTTAGACGAGTTGCGCGGGACCCTGATGCACGCAGCAGGATTCGGGGCTGTCGACCATGAGCTGACACGGGCTTCACATTTGGAGTTGATTCGTCGACTGACGCTGTGACTATTGTTGAGAGCAAGTTCGCACAGTTTCGCGAACCACCCTCCGCGGCTTCGCCACGCACGTCCAAGAAATGCTCTAAGTCGCAATGAACCAAACCTCTAACTAGCGAGATCATCAGGGTAAGCATCTACGGCTGACAATTGCTTCCGCGCGCAGCGCTTGGCACAATTTCAGCTTTGCACAATGTGGGCAGACTCTTGCCCAGTTTGTCGTCGCTCGTGGAGCCGCGAAGGGGCAATTTCAAAATCTTACGAAGTTGGGTTTGTATTGAAAGTCACAGTCACGTTTACATAATACATGACTGCTCGCCGTATAACTGGGGAACAAGCGGCAGATCCCGCTACTCTTACCTCGCATGTATGTTCACTCTCAACGTTGCTATTGGCTAAAACGAACCCCGAGATTCGCTCTCGCTCGGTAATGTCACGACCATGCATCCCGGCCCGTTAGCCGCCCGTCCCGATGCCGCCTGAGCCCGTTACCGCTATGCGAGCGTGAGCGCGAGCCCCGACCTCAGCCCTATCCTCCCTGAGGACCCCCTGCTCACTTCCCCGCTTGCCCCTAGGCTCCCCTGCACCTGGCCGACTCCCCCACAGCCACACCGACCTCCCTGCCCCGAGTCCGCCTCTGGTACCGACCTAGCATGACTCCGCGACATCGCCTACTCCGCTATGATACCATCACCGCTATCGCGGCCCTACACCCCTTCGTTTATTTATCTGTTATTGTTTGTTTTGACCCTCGGTCATTGCCGGCCGCGGTGCGGCCAACCCCGCTCTTTGTTCCTATTTGCTTCCGGACCCTTCGGCCTTCGGCCCGGGTCCGCTTCTATTCATTTCACCTTCATATATATATCCTGTATACTACATTATAGTACCTTAGCTCTAATATCAACTTGACCACGACCCCAAGCCCTGACCCCAACAAGGCAGCCCCAGTAAGTTCGAAATGAGGGCCAAGAGACAACTAGGGGGCACAGCACTCCCTTTAGAGTTGCTGAGGCCAAATGCCCTACCCTCGGGCCTTGTCTGAGGCATCGCGGCCATCGCGGCCCTTAGCGGTCCGCATCGGCGACCTTCGGTGCCCGACCCCGGATCAGTATCTAACAGGTAAATCCACCGCATACTCTGATTGCAGGAACACTGCAGCCATGCAACGAGCGGAATAGAACTGTATGAGGCAGAGAATGGACCCTGGGTTTGGGGTCATACAGGACAATTGAGTTTGGGAGAAAAAAAACGCAGAACCCGCTACGGAGTAGCGGGAATTAAACAAACGCACATCCACGTGCGGTCAACCATTACCTTTTCCCCGGGCATAGATGCTGTCCCACCTATCCGGAGTTTTGAAACTCACCGTAATGCATTTCAGCGCTCAGCTTGGCTGAGTGGTACTCGAATACCGTATGCTGATCAGTGGCCAGGCACCATGATGTAAGAAAAGAACGGATCCAGATGCGATCCGAAAGAATGTTGCACGCCGTCAGCGAAGTTTCCCGATTGCCCGTTGCTTTCCATCTGCTTTTTTTATTCCAAATTTCAGATCCTGATGAACGCCATTTGACTTGGCTGAGTACAGTCGTTCCCTTCTCCAGTGGGCGTTCCAGATGCACAACTACCCGCATCAGATTTTGTCTTCTGCCAGATGATGCCATGGAAGTCTTTCACAACGAAAATACCCTCCCTCGTTACCATTACTCATCGAGGGAATAACTTCTGAATATTTCATTTTTGGGTCATGTCGGGTCATCCTGTGCTTATTGACAACGTACTGTTTTCCACGCATCTTCTTACATGCTCACTGGGAATAGCCCCCCGCCAGTCCTAGGCTGTACCTCCTGCACCTGTTTGAAGACGGTTCCTAGTTAATGTGGCGGAGTCATGGCTGTGCTCACTGAGTTGCCGCGCTGTCACATCGCCTGTGGATTGGGCAGGTGCCCCGTTCCTTGCAGACCCGGAATGGGCCTTGTCTAGGCACCAAGATCGTGGTTCTCTGATAGACGCCTGGTTGGCCTGTAAGCAACACGAGTTTCCGCATAAAAATTTGAACTTCCTTTTCCACTTCCTTTGGCAGTGCCCCCTCACTCTACCCAAGATGTGGCTCCGAGTGTGGCCAAAAGCGCCGGCGCTCATGCACGTTACGACCTACACTTCACAAATATCGGCACCCCAACACTGTCTTCTAACCCTACAAAGGGAAAATCAATCGCGTCCACTTCTTCGACACCTCGATAATCCAATTCTGATATAGTGTCCTCCCTCTTCCTCTTTTTTTAATCCAGGTTGCTGGATTCTAGGCTGGAGTCCTGCCTATTGCTGGATAACAAGTCGTGACGGATGCTATTGATCTGTATTTACATGTATTTACATCGACAATTACATCGCAAGAGTCTACAGCCATCCCACTGATGCTTCAACGCAGGTTGGAAGCCTTCTCGGTAACGCAGCACTTACCGAGTGGTAGTTTAGCAACGGACGTAACTGAAAAATTAAGTATCGTTGAGCCTACGTTAAGCGACTTCTGAGTTTACAGAATTTAACAACAACGGAAACCTAAATCGGGTGCCTCAGTGGTTCTCCCACTTGTTTGACACATGCAGCTGATGCGATCTAAAGGAGTGTTACGCACTTCGTCAAAGAAGTTTCTCACCTCCGCTGTTTGGATTTGGTTTCTCGGATTCCGGCGGGAAGCGCGTTTTTCTGCGGGGCTCCAGTATCCGAATTTCTGCGCATCGTTACCGTCGCGACTGGGGAAAGAAATTCTCCATCATTCCAATCTCATTTTGTCCTGCTGCGAACGAGGACTATACAAGTTATAGAAGTGGTTAGTAGAGGCGACCGACACCAGGAGTACCAGTGACGAAGGTTAACCGACACTGCACTGCTGGGTCTCCATACTTTTGCCTGGCAATCCTTCGCTTGCTATGATTTAAAAGGATGCCCGAGAAGCACACAGGGTCCATTTTTCTGAATCAAGCGACTTGTTGACATTACCACTCTGAGAAATAATGGCTCATTCTCACCCCTTGGCTAACAGGGGTCATCCTGCGTTTATTGATGGTGAACTGCTCGCTGCGCGCCTTCTCGGAACCGGTGACTTTGCCCTAGAGCGTTTCTGCAGGCCATTGCAAATAGCGGGACATTCCGGCGCCTACCAAACTAAAGTTTACACGTAGAACGCCACCCTATTGGTGTACAGCACATTCTGCTGTCGCACATCGGTGACGGGTTCATCTGTATTTGTATCGAAGATTGCGATGAGACGCCTACTTTCCGATTAGTTTCCGATTCGACTACCCTTCACACCATCGTTCTCAGATTGTGTGTTTGCCCTTTGGAGGCAACCTGCACCCTACCGAACCTAGCAGGTTATGCTTCCTGCATCCACTTCGCAAATAGATCCAGTCAAAATCGTGCGGTAGTCGTGCGGCCATGGCTGTGTTCACCCAATTGCCGCATCCCTTATGCTTATGCACCGCCTAGTTGGGTGGCTGTTGCACGGGACCAGCTGAATGGGATTCATTCCGTGCAGATAAGAATATACCTTTATTTAGATACCCAGATCGTGGTATTTTTGATTGGCGCGCAGTGGACTTGTGAGGTTTCCACATAAAAGCCCAAACATTCTTTTCCACCTCCCGGGCAGCGCTTCTGTCGACCACGATGTGGCATCTCGTTGGCAATATCTTTTTCATTGCTGGTTTCATCATCCAGCTGAACGCCTACTTGTCCCCCGTTCCCTGGCTCAAACATAATCCAGACGACTCTTTACTCAAATTTATTCGTAAGCTAGAGTCCATTTTGACAAGCATCACTGTGTCATCAACCCCCCAACAGCTTATGAAGAGCCTTCCGGTTATGTTCCCCCGAACGCCTGTCAACCTGGGACATTCACCAACTCTAGTACCCGCTTCGTCAACACGTCTGAACCTCTTCCGCGAGGCGAACCGCTGATGAGATTCAGACGCTCTACCTTCCTGAATGAGGGCACAGTGAAACGTGCCTCCAACACCGCGAACTATTCCCAAGCAACAATTTGGATAGGGCCTCTTGGTATGGGATTCGATCCTTGTCGATTATAACATTCCAATCAATCCCTACTCCTGACTTCAAGGTTCGTGCAATCGCGATCTTGACGGGAGGGTGTACTGTACGAAGCCATCCTACTCAAACCCCCAGTACAGTAAGCATCAATATTCAGTATTGTATGGAGAACGAGCGTTTACAAAGCAACACAGACCTGACCCACGTACAGGATAACAGCGTGTTTTTCTCAGCAATAATGTCAGATGTGAGTCCATTGACGATGTGTATCAAATCGACCCACTAAAACGGCCGCGGGACCTCAGGTGATCCATCGGCGCGTAATTTTGGCTACGATTGTTCTCAACGGCATCGGCTGCGCGATCTACTTGTTCACTTCCCTTCTATGTTTGTGCACGAGTCCCTCTGGGGATGATCCAGCAGGAGGTGCAATCGCCCTCCTCCTAATACTGGGGATAGCCGAATTCTTCATGAATTTCGCGATCTCTGTCACGGACATCGGTGAATATAACTCGATCGATAATTTCTATGACCCTGCCCCATGTGGAACGCGTAGGCCATTGAAGGCCGGTATCCTGCTCAAAGCTGCCGCTGGTAAAATGTATAATATGATTTGGGTGCGTAGACTTTTTAGCTTCATAACACAATGTAATGACTCGAATCCTGCAGGTTGGCTGGTGTCTCATGTTCCTCGTTGCCCTTTTTTTCCTTGCCATGACAATGGCTTCTCGTTCCCGTTAAATGAGGACCACGTACGGAAGGGCAGTGGAAGAAAGGTGGGATAAGAAAACAGTTCCGCTCCAGCAGAAATTCCTGGAGTTGAAGTACAACTCTAGCTTGCTGCATCATTCTACCTATGCTTTTTTTGGAAGAACCGCTCTCTTGGGCTGTTTATGTTCACTGTCATGACTTCTTCAGACTTTCCCAGATTCCCGCGTGTAGCAGTAGGATCAGTGTGATTCCCGATTACATATAATTGTTTTTTCACGGATGTGGAGGCACACCACGCAAGTTAGAAGGCAGCGTACGGACAGCGTTAATACCAATAATATCTTGTGCGTTCTTTGCAGCTTTGCGCTCCAATACCATTCATGCGTAGCCAGCTAATGGATGTGGACGTGCGCCCATGATGCATGGCTGCCACTGACGTAGATTACATATGGAGCACTTGAAGCCCTCCCTTCTTGAGTGATTGTCACAATTGGCGCATCGTGGATAACACCCGCCTAATAAACAAGGTCAGGATTTGAGTGTGCTGTGTTGTGTCACGGGGGACCTCGCTTCTGTTGCGACTGCAACATAGCATCAAGAATAGCGTGTTGTCGCAACATGAGCAGTATGTTGTCAGGCTACTAGGGGACCGATCGAAGGGTTCGAATAAATACAGAACAAGCCATGGGGGTGACGGAGCTATCCGCTCCGACAATGCTGCTAAACAACAAACAAGTAACAAATCGTTTGGTAAGGGTAAGAAAGATGAAGCGCGACCAGAGGAAGACAAGTAGAGGTGCAGAAGATGAGACACACAAGTGGTTCGTGACGTTCTGTGATGGCCGGAGGGCCTCTCCGTCAGTACGGTCCCAATGAGACTGACCATGGTCTATGATCACCACCACCACTGTTCTCTAAGATGGATGGGGCGTGGAGGTGCACAACGGCCTGAGTAGCGCCATCGTTGGTATTCTCCCAATGTGGTGGACCGGAGGGGTCGAAGATAATTTGAGGTCCACCATCGCTATCCACCGGTGCGAGCGGGTCATGGAAGTCATCTCCTCCATTAATATCCTCCCAATGATGATTGCTATGATGGTCGGCAGTGATTTGAGGACCGTCGCCGCCATTTCTCAGGATGGGCCCGCTGTAGAGGTCCAAGACAAATTGCCCACCACCTCCAATAGTATTCTCCCAATGGGGTTGGTCATGGTCTATGATGATTCCGGAGCCATCACCACTGCTCTCCAGTATAGGCGGGCCCTGAAGGCCTACACTCTCAGTATTGTCCCAATGGAGTTGGCTATGACGGTCTATCATAGTTCCAGGGCCACCGCCATCATTTCCCAGCGTGAGAGTGGGCGGGGTCCAAGAGTTCCAAACGGCTTGACTGCCCTCTCCGTCTTCAAGAACGATGTCAAACGGTACTTTCACTTGGTTATGAATATGGCGGTCGAATCGGTTTAGATGCGCCATTACATCTTCTGTATCTGTATTCTGCAGGGTCCCCAAAAAGCTGTTTAGGGTCATGGGCGGCTTATGGGCGACCGAAGACTGTTCAGGCAATGAAGTCTTCACTATGGCCTCGGGGTCGTTATATGTGGGCGTCCCAGGGTGGGTCCCGAACGTGTTGGGGTATTGAGCTTCATATTGGGGGGCTGTACCATAGCGATGATTTAAGTGATCGAGGTCAGATGCTCAGCTCATGCGAAGGAAACATACTTCTGAGGCAGCTCGGCCGCGTGAAACCTTCTCCTCCCAAGAAGAGTCCTGGATTGTGGAGGAGCTCCGGACCGCAGAAGACGATGAAGCATATGATGTGGCATAGGCGGGTCGACTATATGCTTCTCCAACATGTGCCGGGGAGGTAGGATTATAGGATTGAGCGTGGCCACGGCCGGGCTCGACGGGATCTGTGGCAAAATCAAGGGAACATAGAGATTAGATGAGTCCTTCATGTTTCCACGTCATGTGAAAGGTCGTACTTCCTCTGAAAGATTTCGGCACATCGTGAATCGGCTCTTCCAGATCAAGGGGTTGCGCCCCACTAGCATAGGGTGCCGCCACCAGCAACTCACGGCCAGTATAGAGTGACGCTATCATAGATTTGCGACGTTTTGCCGCCTCATTGCACCGCTTCCGAACCTCTTGGCGTTCCAGGCGCTCTTTATAGAACGCTGTGAAGTGCGCAATCACCTCCTCTTTCCTCCTGAGATCATTAGGGCTTTTCACAACCTCTGCTATCAAGGGTTTTTTCTCCAAGAACCTCGCCAAACAATTCTCACGAGCAATAGAGTACGGGTTTGGTTCGATGCAGGAGATACGGCGAACAGGTCGACGGATTGGATTATTATAAGGTTCAACGTTGATCCTACAGCAGACTCGGCGCGTTTCGTTTGTCGCTGACGAAAAATTCAGGGACTGGGATTCAGAAAATATGCAGATTGACTAACCGGAATTCTCTGGTGATGTTTCTTTGGGAAGTGTGCAATCGAGCTTAAGCCTTTCACAACGCGGGCATGGATTATTCCTTCCCTCACAAAACTGCTACCAGGGTTTTAACCAATAACGATTAATGGATAAGAACGCCTTACGCTGTGAGCCCCCTTGCAAGTGTCGCAAACTAGCTTCTTCACTTTCCTCGTTCCGTTGGATCCATCGTCACCTTCTGGCTCCAAGGTTAGCCGTGCACAGTGTTTGGCTGGGCCGTGCTACTCACTGTGGAGCACGTGGGGCACCAAGTGGGTGGAGTCGGAGGCCATGAGGGGATCCGTGGGGGAAGATGCATTCGTGTACTTAGCGCATCATGTATATATGTCCTCCTTGGAGGCTAAGTCTGAATTCAACAGGTGCGAGTAATGATGAAGAATTCATTTTTAGGCGGGATGTGAAACACCCCCGATTCTAATCAATAGGGAAAGTGAATTGACTACACCAAACGGCGCGCCGGGCCCTGCTCCTATTCAATCGCTTGCACCCCCCGCGGCGGCGTCAATCAATGAAAATACCGGCGGCTATCACTTTTGCGTGTGACTGAGACGTTATCTGCACCCTCGATCCTCTATACTATATATAATCAATCCGGTGAAAGAGCACTCGCGAAATTGTCCCCCACTCGTGAAATGCAACACTGTCTGCTGCCTAAGTGCGCGCCAGAACGAAAGGTATGATCCTACCTTGTTCCTTTGTCAAAATATTCGTCTACCTATGGAGAACCGTAGGACGGTCGAAAACTCTGCTGTTCGCTGTGTGTGCGTTCTCACCCAAGATGCCTCTTGAAGAATGGTAGATCATACTCAATTACCACCACCATCAGCTTACCACATCTCTAACCAGAGTGTACTCGCGTTGATTCGACATTCCTGGCTCACGAAGATCAGCTCCAGATGCAGATGGCTCGGGTTACAATAAATGGTAAGTTTGGTCGGGGTTGTAGAACCGAATAGTGGTTGTGAACATCTCGATCCTACGCCGTCTAACACGATCGAAGGCTCGACCCCTCCATCTCCCAAGCACTGCTCCAAATCCCCAGTTAACAGAGGAACGGTGGATGCCATATCTTCGAACGGTAGCTCGGTATGTGCAACGCCGAGCACTCCTTCTCCCCCGATGAAACATCGCAGGATCGAGCTGAAAGTTGTTCACGCAACTTCTGACACCCAAGATAGATGGGGACAGAAGGGAGGGTATTCTCGGACTTCATTGGGTGCTGTCGATACTGCACTCTCCGAGCTGCTCCTTCAAGACCCAGTCACCATACAATTCCTTTCGGACTTCGCTTCCCGTTACCCCAACCTCCGCAGAATCACAGTCAGAATGGGTAGACATGCCTCTGAACCCTGCTCCGCCCTTGGACCCACCCACCTACCTGCCAACGGACTCGATGGTGATCAAAGGAGCGCGGATTTGGGTAGAACTGACTCTGCCGATCGAGTTCGCAGTCATCTCTAGGATAGTTCCGATAGATAGACAGACTAGTTTGTGGCTAAGTGCAACGCCTGGCTCCAGGTCCCACTTTGCACTATCCGAACGCAACTCATATGCATTTTCTCCTGGCCAGCCCCGCCCCGTTTGTGTCACTGTTCTATTTTGTTTGGTGGCTGTTTTCCATGTACCACATCCAGAATGGCTGACATGTTGACCTGACCGCCTAATCACTTTACACGGATTTCGCTGAGGTAGCTGCAGCATGGGGACAAGCGAATTAAACCTCTGAGTCATGCATCAAAAATCAATGGTATTCCCATTCTAGTACGCTCCATATCCCTTATCGCTTCTCGCCTCCCACCTCAGGGTGGGGTCTTGAGAAAAACAAAACCGAGGGCTAATTGGGGAATGCAAAACCGAGCCATCCTTTGCAGAAGGAAGAACCCAGCAGGCGAAACGCCGGCAAGCTTACGGGCAGTGGTTAGTCCTTCTCCAAGTTCGTCCGACCCTGGTAACTTCCTATCGGTGTCCTCGCAATATGGTAGGTATATATCAGTAACTAATGTATTTACCATTATTTGTGTCGGCAATTCTTGAGCCTGTCAACATCGACAAAGTGTGGGAATTGGGAGAAGATCACAACTGAGAGCAAAGATCACAGAGCGGCAAGACAAGAGATTGATCAGGAAGGGACCCTCGGCGACTTATTAAAACTTCAGGCTTTACTGGCCAGCTCCTTATATGCATGAAGGCTGAACTGACATACAAAGTGTGCAGAGACTGCGGCGATTGGGATGCCCGAGGGAGGAAGTCCGGCCGGAGCGAATCCATAACCAAGCTAATTGCTAACCTAAGTGAGCTGCCTCGCTGAGCAGGTTTTCCAACAGGCACAAGGATCTTACTGGTGCCAAAAAAAAGCCTTTCCCTGGGGAAAATCTCCGCTCGGCTTTCTAGCCTATCGTATTGACTACTAACTAGCTGGGAACGACAAATTATTGGGAGGATCATTGACCAATCCGCACCATAACACCATGGCGTTTCGCGCTGTGAAAACTTCCTCCTGGTAGAGGAGATACCTACGATGACTGTTGTGGTTGAACCTATCTCCCTAGCGGGGAGGAGCACACTGACACACTAAGATCACAATATCCTGAATCCGGATTTAACAAGCTCGCAAATGCGTGAGGACATTCATCAATAATAGAAAAAGGCCTACAATCTAGTTCTAACGGATACGGCCCGAGAGTCAGACATAAATTATAAAAGCGCTCCAGGATATCATGATTGTGGCGTGTGATGGCGGGCTATTATTGGCAGACCGGCAGCCTTCATAGCGGAACGTCAATCAGCACGTTATTTCGCGCACGATGGAAATCGCCTTACGTGTGCTTCCGGGACCACTAGGTCAGAGGACGCGCTGCACTTACGCACCCCTCAAGAAGCGTACTAGCACGCATCAACCAACAGCACTGTCCGAGTTCCAGAAAGGCTTCCTACACTGAATTATATCAGATCGTTTGCAAGAATTTCCTGTTGTGGATATTTCGAGGCAAAATCCGTTGTATTCGTTAGGCGATAGATCCACACGGATGTCAATCAACTCACAGTCTGTCCTTTTTTCGCCACAAGGTTCAGAAACAAGGACAGGTGCTCCGATACTGTGGAATGCTCCTGGCGAAGGGCACATTGTTATTAATCCCCTCCGATCCTTGCGCTCGAGGTTAGCAACAGAGTATCTGCTATGGCACCGCTATCCTCCCCAAGCAAGTCACTTTGTTCACAATTTGCCGACAAGTAGTTTGAGAATTAGTCTGGAGGTCGATGTGGCTTGTGGAGACGGGCACAATATACAGCCTGGGTAGGAGAAGGGGGGGGGGGGTCCAGAAGAATAAACCTAGCACCAAATTATGCAAAATGTCTCTCCGAGTTCAGGAGCATCTCCAACATGGCAGTGGCACATTTGGAGTTAATATGGCACCTTTAGCTTCAAACGAGCGCTCAAGATCTGGGAAGCGGGATTCGCGAGACACAATAAGATGAGAGTAAGATCGTACAGAGATCCTCAAACACCAACCTGCAAGGTCATCAACGATCAGCCGCCCCTGCGACAAGCGGACTTCATCATAATCGTTGGTTAAAAGGTTCTGGGCTCTATAAGAGGGGTGTAAAACACCGGGATGGGTTACACACTCTATTAACAAGATGATTCGTCCAAACGACTGTATGGCCTTTTCGCCCGCATCGATACTGGATACATATCATGCGCGCAGAACTAGTACGAATAAGGATGCAATGATTAAAGACGACTGAGGACCAGGCCGTTGGGGAAACGCCGGAAAGACTCAGGAATTGACATATCGCTGTGCCCGGTTGTAGACTCCTCCGGGGTCTGGAGATCGACCCGATCCATAAGGGAACAAAGAACACGAGAAGGCTCGGGTTCCCCAACTTTGACAATGACCCGAGAGACACCGGGAAAATGGGAAGCAAGGAAAGCAAGGAATCGGGCAGGGGTGTGATGACGAAGGGGATCTATTTGCGAGTTACTTGTATCTAGGTTTTCGTGCGTAACTTTTGGGAAAGCAGAGGGATCTTTCGAATCAACTTCTGGCTCAATAACCAATTGGATGCCATTGAATGATATACTGTTAGTACCGGACCGACTTGAGGAGGATGGATTTACGGTTTCTCTAGCTCCAGTGTTTGGTGAGTAGCCGGCTTCACTGTCTTCTGGTAGGCCAACTGCCCCCTCAGTGGCCATTTCAGTGGTGTCCACTGTTGGTTTCCGCTTGTTAACTCTTCTAAGCTCGAATTTAGGGGCAGCTAGTTCTGTGGGACGCTGATATAGGGATTGCGAAAAGTTCCGTAGAGTACTCCGTGAGGGCCGGTGACGATGGACATGCTGATTCGCTCTGGGAGTCCTAGGCTGTATTTCTGGTGATCTAACAGAGTCCCCTTCGGGGCCATCAATATCAGACGAAATTGGAGAAGCAGGCAAATAAGCTCTACCCTCAGTAGAAAATCTGACCGACGAACGTGATGCTGTGGCAGAGCCATTTTTCAATAGTCCCTTATGATCCTGGCCCGAAACAATCTCATCGGAGGTCAACGCGCATACCAGTTCAGCATACGTTGAAGGACGAGTGGGTTGTGTCAAGGAAGAAGGCCCGCACTGCAAGGTGCATATTAAAAACGAATAGCGGATACAATGGGCAAGACGAAGCACCTTATTACACAAGCTGTTTAGATCCATGTAACAAAGGAGATGGCTTGGGGTAGGTGATAGTGGATGCTGAACCGGCAGCTTGGTCTTTAAGCAACCTACCTCGGCACCGATGTCCACTGCATAGTCTCAGCCATCATTGCGGTTACTCATCAGTGAAATGATGCGCCGGGTGCATAGGCGCTCAGAATGAGATGCGACGAAAGATTCCTGTGCTCTGCATATGGAAGCTCCTGTGAACTGCGGGATTCGTCAGGGGTGTGCCTCGCAACCCCTGAAAGCGCGCGCGTTGGCAAAAGCAATGAGGTCCGTCATTTTGCGGCGACTGGAAATGCGGTACAGCCGCTATTCAGTATTCTGATTAGACAGGTGACCAGGACCAGCCTCTTACGACTTCCCTTCCTGGTCAATCTGGCGCACGAAACCCGGGCGTTACTCCCAATTCGTTGCCTTGCTATGCTATGCAGTCGACTGCGGCCCAATCTCCAGCGCGCCAAATCTTGCAGAATCTTTATTGCGCGCGCACACACCAAGCGTACACGTCTCCTCCACAATCCGTCGCATGAAGCACAGCTCTCGCCCGCTCACGACAACGGCCACAGCCGTTGTTTCCGGTATACTCCCCACCTCCCGCGCGGGGCCTTCGCATTATAGCATAAATCCATCGAATCAAAAAGCATCCAGATGATTGTTGCTTCGCTATCGTTTGAGTTCTCTTGTTGCTCTGCCCAAACTAGTTTCCATCCTCGATGAGCACTGTTCCCCGTGCAACCCCATCGTGGCTATCCTCTGTGCCAACTGCGGGCAAGGTAACGAACGACATGCAACAAGAGCACCGCGTCAACCCGTCAGACCCGAGAGATGGAACACAGACTCTTGAGACGCAGGTCTCCAACAATCTCTTCCCTGACGTAAATTCGGGGGAGTTCATTACAGAGAAGTGCCGCACTTGTACGGAAAGGAAGAAGGTTAGTTACATCTCTCCCAACTTTCTGAATGATTTCTTATGGACCGTCTTTGGATTAGAGATGTCCGCTTGGCTACGATGAGCATGGTCGTTGCCAAGAATGCGCAAGACTGTCATTAGATTGCGTCCAAAATAGTCATTGGGAAGTGATGGTGAGTAATATCGTGTACCCACTGGAGTCATGCGCATGTTTCTGATTGTCAATGCCAATGCCAATGGGATCGACGGTATAACTACTAAACTAGTCTTACCAGGCGCGGATCGACTTTAACCTGGAAAGACGCCGGGCTGCAAAATCTGCTCGAAAGGCTCGTTACAATGCTCGTAAGTTTTTTATGGGATCATTAATGTTCCTACCAAAACCCATTGGCTTATCGGCTTCCGTCGTACCCACAGCTAAGGCCAGACGTGCGCTATCTAGAATGCAGTCTTCGCGCGAAACCTCGCTATCATTTCGGCGGCACCTCCGAACACCAACACGGGTCAACCCGCCTCCGAGAAACCAACCGACGTCCGAGCTAATCACAACTATGTCCGGGGAGCATTCAAATATTGTAGACACGCTACTATCACTTTCGAGTCAAGCGGCGTCGTCTGACGCCCCTCCCCAAGAGATGAATCTTCCAACCCTCCCGCAGAGTTTCGGGCTCCCGTTGGGCTCGTCATCCTCCACATATAATCAGCCTCTCAGGACTCAAGATTCCAGTACACATCTTGACTTGCACGTTTCCCGTGAACCCGCTGGACTCCATGGAAGCATTTCATGGGATGTGTTCGACTGGAAAGAATGTCCAATCCCGGGTGATGACATATTATCAACGCATCCGTTCCCAGCGGCCAGACCGAGAAGTCCTTTTACGGCTGGGGACCTCCAGCAGCCCCCGCAGCACTGGGGCCTCGAATCGAAACTTCCTTCTCATCCTTCCCCTACCTCATACCACACCCAGGAATATGTGCCAAATCATTTATCTGTTGCACAAGGCCCAGGACCGCCTCTGTCAGCCTCTGCACATCCCAACAATATCCGTCACAATCTCTCTCCCCAAACATGCTTGAACCCATTTCAGCCGGTTGCTCACTTCAAAGACTACATTACGACGCTATTCCCCAATACTTCCCGCATTGTCATCGAAGTCGAGAACGACAGGGGCCCAGAGCTTGTGGACCTGAGTGCATTATTGGACTATATTAATAATCCAAGGCTTATTCAGACAAATGAAAGGCCACAATATTTACCGTTGAGTTCATCTCTTACTAGACTAGAATCCTTTGATTCGGAGGCGACTTAGAATCCCTTGACTTTGCATGGACATCCGTGTTGTATGGCGGCTTGAATCCATTTGCGTATCTATTTCACCCTACTTTCACTTGATTTTGTTTGATGGTTTATACCGAGGGTCCTTCCCGTTAAAGAGAGGCTGGTCACCTGCCTACCGAGGGTCTGGGGCCGCAGGACGTTATCCTATTTTTATATCCTTTGTGTAGACCCTACTCCAATACCCAAACCCACGTGGCTCACGGCCTCATTCTGTTTTCTTGATACTCCATACTATCGCAGCTCACAATTCCCTCTTACTCACAAAAATCTCTGATCATAATACCCGATTCTGCCACCCTATTATCAACCTTACACCAGTACCGGTCTAGTTTCGTTGCGGCAACTTAGATGACATAATTTAATGTATCGGAATCTACTTGATTGGCAATCATTATGTAGCGATGTTGTTTTGGGCTTCGGCCTTCCGTTGGTGCCCATGGATGGTGACAGCAAGCTGGATCCGACCCTCGCTGACGCTTATTTCATATCAATTAATTTAACAACTAACGCCGACTTTCCGGAATGCAAAAACCTACACAAAATCAACTGAACTACACACAACTCGAAGGATGGTGAAAGAAAATACGAGTTGGTACTGACATCGATTCGCGCTCAGACATCACAACCTCGAGGATCACTAACTAGGAGCTTACACCTCACCATGATGCCCTTCATTTCGGCGCCTGATGGATGACACTGGGTTTCGAATAATGTTAACAGGGTATAGTATATTACTTTTCCAGGTAGTCCGCATTGTCCGCATAATCAGTACGAAGCCTGTTGAGAAGTAGGTACACAGCTTGATCAAATGACAACATCAGTGAGTCGACAGCGCGTTCTGGAAGGTGCTCCAGCGACATACAAGATACAGAAACAAAGAAAGGAATTCGGCGATAGGATTTTTCAGATAGCTTGAATCACAGAAACAATTGCCAGGCAGCCAGGCGGATATCAGAATAGGGTAAAGAGTACAACTGTCCAGCAACGTTGGGGGTATTGATCTCGGAAAGCGTCACGTTGGCTAGTCCAACGCCGGATTAGCAAATCCCATGGATGGGTGTGGAAAGCGACCTAAAATTGGCTTGGTTTCTTTGGGGCTGAACCCTGGTAGTCCGCATCACATTCAAAATCCGGGATGCCTGATTCCAAATGCATATTGCTGAAAAGTTTTTCGAGATGTCCGGGCCATTCGCGCGACGTCTGAAGTCTGTGGGACCCTGCATCGTCCGTTTTAATGATAACTCGGCGGACCCCAGGGCAGCGCGCTATGAGAGTTTCCACGAATCGAGCGACAATGGGATGATCAAGAGGGTTGGGTTGCATTTGTGCCCCTCCGGCGGACTCAACGCCTGAGGCTTTACCAACACCGGCCAAGCGGCCAGTTGCACTACTCATATAAGTCTCCGGTTCGATGATCATCTCCACACCATCATATGAGGCGTGAACGGATGTGTTCCTTGGCGGTGAAGCCGTTGACGCGATCTGAGCATGACGAACGACCCGAGCCCTGGATTCGTCTGCACATCTGCAGAGACTGGATGATAAACTATCGAGCGGCCTGACACGATGTCTAGTACCGGAATTCTTCACGTTGTTCTTGAGCTAGCTAGAGCAAAAACTGAGACTAGCGACAATTACTGACCGAATAGCGTTTTTCGGAAGCTTCGGATTCGCGATAGTCACAGTTCCCTGCGGGACAGATCTGCCGATAATAAGTAATGAGTAAAGTAATATAGCCAGGTGCTCACATCGGAACTGGTGCTGAAGCTCATAGAGAAAAGTTAGAGGGGGCGGAAAGGTTTTAGGTGATGAGGCTTGTTGTGGCCCTATTATATGTTGTGGTTCGGTGAAGCGCCCAGACACACCGCGCGGAACTTGCCGAGGCGTATGCCTGCGTTCATCTGATACCGCGCGACATTTGGGCAGTGCAGCATCGATGCGTGTCAAAATTTGCAAGAGAGGTCTTTTCATCACATAGGCGCCCTGAGACACGCCAGCGCGCAAAAACAACGCAAGCAAGCGCGCGGATGAATTGGGGTTACACAGCTTTGCCAGTGGGCGAACGCCGAGCGCCTACTTTGTCATGTGGCCAGACTGGACGGCCAGCAACTGGGGTGCTAAGGCGCCACCCTTGTCCCGCGCGGGGGCCCGAGTTGTGTGGGATATAGACTGTTGCTCCAATCACTTCTAGAGAGCTTGTCCTTGCACCCCCCCCAGGCGAGCAACGATGCTGGGTCCAGGCAGAGTGCTAAACACCTCGGCGAGAGAGCCCACTCAGGGATCGGGCTTTGTTGGTACAAAGTCCGAAATGCCTGGGTGTTTCACGTGTGCCGATCGAAAGAAGGTGACTGAGTCACCAGCACCAGTCATTTGAGTCTGACGTCGTGCTTCCTAGCGTTGCCCTCGCAGATATGACTCCGAGGGGAAATGTTGGGATTGTGCCCGACTGCACTTGAGGTGCCTCAGCAATGAAGACGGTAAGAAGATGGTGAGTTCTCGCCTGCGGTTTGGGTTACAGACTTCCTCATATCTTCAAATAGACACCGTCACAACTATTAAACTTTCAAGATGAAAGGAAAAGGGCAGCCAAAGAAACAAGAAGGCCCCACAACAGGAATGGCTCGGCTGCACTGGAACCACAGATGCCAACTTTTAACCCCACAAGGCAGTACGTCCATCAGCAGAATGCAGGAGAGCAAGTACTTCCGAGTGGTGCATCCGGCGCTACAAGCTATCTTGCCGCGCAGACCCACGGCACCCACAACCTCTCCGAGACAGGCTTCAACAGGTTCAGGAGCGCCGAAGTTTCTACGGAAAATGCCGGGGGCATGGAGTTCGCCGCTCATCCACCGCCTCAGGTCATTCCTGAGCATTTCAGCCCAGCTTTCGCATTCCCCCCCGTATCTGACCGTGGTACGAATTACGGGTATTCTTTGTTTCCCACTGGCGATGGTGGTGCGTTCCTTCAGGATGACGCGCAAACTATACATCCAAGCATGATACGGACACCCCGCTCGGCACATGCTCATGGAGCCCAGAGCTGGGGCGGCGCCGGGACCTCAGCCGCTTCAAGTCGCTACCCGCCAAATCAATTTCAAAATTTCACCCCGGTTGACGCCCAATATATGCCGTCGGGAGGCCGGCAAAACTTAACCCGTGGGCGCAATAGGTTATCCAACCAACTTACTTCTCCCGGTGATAGTGATCACCCGGCTGTGGGCGGGGGCGGGGCTGTGGCTGCAGGTGGAAATGTTCCAGCATTCCAACTTTCTAGGAGTGAATTACTTCGCTTCCAGAATTATATTTCATCCACCATCCCGAGTGCCTCCCGTATTGTTATCGAGGTGGAAGGCGATGAAACAGCTGCTGAGAGTCTCGCCGCCTTGGTTGAACACGCGAATTGCGTTGGTCCCGTCACAATTGCTGTCAAGCCCCGTCATCGCCATCGCTTCTAGACTAGCAGGGGTTCTGAGTGAGCTGATTCTTCTATTTATGAGTGCTGTATCCTGGCATCATATGCCGAACATTCTGTTCGCACCGTCTTTTTGCCTGATTTTCGTGTGACACCTGATAGATGACAACTCTTTTTGCTACATTACCTCGTTTTTCACCCTATAATGGATTGATAGAGGCTGCTTCGACCTATAATGGATTAGTTTTTGTCATGGTTGTTTCTCGGTACATGCGTGGGGTTAACCACCCGCCGATGGTTACCCTCATTCTTCGTCCAAGCACAACATTATCCCCTAGGAAAAGGGGTCCACGCTTTGTCCCTCCTTGCTTTGCGGCTTGACGTTTCATATTGTGAGAGGCGTCATGCAAGGCGCATATTCACACAAGGTACGCTCGCCACTCAACCAGAATACTTTTGCCCCTAGACAAACTATCACCAACGGTCTCGGTCGACTGTCAGCCAACGCCTCGCGTTTGCTCAAACTCTGGCATCGCCGGCAACCAAACCTGCAATAGCTAGCTCGGCCCAATTGCCACGGTTATTCGGAATGGCGGCCATAGGGGCAGATGTGAACAGGCCATCGTGTGATTGGCAAACTGTACTCTCGACCTGCATGGCACACACGACGAAGTTTTGTGACAGGACATCACAGGGGAGAAACAACGCCAATCTATTAGCATGGTATACAGCTAAAACGGCAGAAAGGCGCTAACGCATTGGCCAAGAGAGTGGCCGCTCCAGCAGAAAAAGTAAGTACAAGGAGACACGGGAAGACAACCGCCGTCCAGGCCAGCACTTGTCACCAGGTCTCCAGCTTCTGAACCTCCCAACTCAGAATCGAGGCTGGTCAAACATCGCAGTGTTCATTTCAACAGTATTAGTGGTGCTCTCATGGTTGACTAGATCATCAAGGTTTTCGCCACCTTGTCCATTACGCTCAAGTTCGAAAACCAGGCGGAACACCCCGGGAACGGCAAATATAATATGTCGTTGGAACCGAGCCAGATCTGCCGATGGATCGTCTACTGTATGAGGATTGGCCAGAGGGCGATGTTGCCTTGCGGGCTGTTCTTGTTGGGGGGCCGTAAAGCCATATCCGGAGCCGGCCGCATTTTGAATATCCCAAGGGGCTACAGGTCCCAGACTCGCCACGGGAGAGGGACCTATCTCCTGTAAATTATGATTCATGTGGCCTTGGCTTCGACGGAGTTCGACAGAACCTGAAGAGAAGTATACTGTTTAGACAGCCATCAAGATTGTGAAAGGAGCTCACTGGGCAAAGAGCCGCGGGCTTCCGCAGCCATATTCACCGTTGACTCCGACCATTCCAGCCCCTGTCCTGGATTGAGCCTGGTTGAAATGGGATCAGTTCTGCCCTTGCCGTTTGGTTGATATGGATGGCCCCAAGATTCTAGACCCGATAGAAAAGGTTCCACTCCTGTCACCGGGACAGGTTGCATATTCAAGTCGGCGTACGTCTGGTGAGGGGGAGTGCATGCAGGGGCACTCGTTCCAACATCCCATGGTACACCGACAGCAGCCGGCGCCATTTGTTGCCCTTCCAAAGCGACAGTCTGGGTCGACCTGCGATCCACAGATAATCCGAGAGAATTCGAGACTGTTAGGGAACATTAAGAATGACGTATAAATGAAACGATATAAGCTTAATTGACAGTGAGTTCTTGGTCGTCGAGCCTGTAAGTTGCCTTGAGCCCGTGCGCCATTCTAAAACAGGGCGTTCATCAGCACGCTAGGGAGATCGATGAAAATCTGGGAGCTGGTTACCGTTTTTTCCAAAAAGACACAAGCGAGATCCAGTCGTGCGCATTCGGCGCACTTACCGCGGTGGGTCTGACCCCCGCAAAACTGCAAGAAAGGGCCACGGTTATAGAGAATGAGGACTCAGTCAAAACAACGCCTTACCTTTCTTCGACGCTTACAGCTGGAGCATCGCGCCATCTACGTTCTTATGTATGAAGCCCTTTATCATCTGGGCTTTAGGTTTGGTCATGTGGAAGGGAATGGGGAAACATACAGTATTCACGGTAAAAGATAAACAAAGTGAAGATATGCCAAGAGGCAGGGCGACGATGTGTTGGCAGAGAGGGGCTGTCTGGTTCTCCAATCCAACTTATATGCCTCTGTTGGCGGCATCCATATTGCGCGCCGTGAGAGTATCGATATTTGACGCGCGAAGGAAGCAGCAGGTTTTCCGCAACTCTTCAATGAGGTGAAGTATGTAGTCAACAAACGGCAAAATCATTCCTGTGATACTCCTATCACGTCACGAGGAACTATTTCAAACTTTCGGTTGCGCGCGTGCGCGGAGTTAATTTGCGCGGGATCACCTCGTGGCGTGTTCGAGGCTGATAAGCAATTTGAATTGTACCTCATTATAGATTACCTAATATTGCCAACGCGTCATGCTTCCTCTAGCTCCTCGGCCGGCCGACACTTGGTTAATGTCCAATGGGCAGATTGGAGGTATATATACATCCCTCATAAACGTTCACGCCCTAGGTAGCAGCTCATCCCTTCCCCCCGCAAAGTGCTGTGAACTGGTAGTACCATATTCATCCACAACTAGCATATCTCATCTGGGGAGCAGAACTCTATAACAAGCCTTTCACGTGTGTCATCCCCTCTTTCATCCGTACAAGGTTAAATCTGGGGCTATGTGCTGAAGCCCAATCAGCAAGGAAGTAGGGCACCGCCCGCCTCGGCAAGGCTTCCAATCCCTTCTAAGAAAGAGGAGTTCACAACGCAGCTAGGTAAATCTAGCTTCAATCTATCATCATCCACTTTCACTGTGTCTCCCACCAGAAAATCCAGATAGTGACTGCTACAAATGTGCTGGTGAGCAACCTCTTCAATTCTGGACGAATGTAATATTTAAACCCGTCTCGATTAGGCCCTGGAAATTGTAGTAGAGCCTGCGCGTCACAGAGCTCGAGCAGTCCGTTCAGCTCTCGGGGTGCCAAAGTTTTCCCTCGTGATTCAGGAAACGGTACGACTCCCCGATTTCGCACCGGGCTTTCCTGATTACTCGCATTCCCCCCTATACCCTTGCGTTTCGGGACTATCTATATCTCCATCTACCGTTCCACATCGCGACAGCACGTTTCCAGCTCCCAATGGTGCCACTGTAGAATCACGGCCTCCCTCGAACGCCGCCACTCACAGCCCTCCACCCACCGATCACTCATTAGGCAACACTCCTTCAGAACCCCAACAAGAAAATACTGTTTTCCCTGTACCAGATTCGGAATAGTCGTGGATCACGAGCCTCTCGATGCACAGGACAAGTTCCGCCGGACATGAGGAGACTTCTGGCTGCCGCTTGAATTCTCCAAACCTCGCCCTCTCAATGAGTCTTCTCCAAGACCCCGTAACGATGCAGCTTCTCTCTTCCTTGGCTGCCCGTTTCCTCGCGCTCCGCAGGATCGTGATCAAAAACGGATCATTCCCCACCAGAAGCCGACACCCCCAGCGACCTATTGGATCAATTCGATAGCCGATTCTTTTGGATCGCCCCTCCAAGGGTGGTCATGCAGGTTTGCGTTTGAGATCCGTGTTCCCAATTGGGGGTTTATGGTCCATGGCTTGCGTCTTATGTCCGTCATTGCGTCCCTGACTCCTTCGCGCCTTCTCTTCGTATCTTTGTTTTTCCTGAGCTACCACTGCAGCTCTAGCTTGAGTTCCCATACATCCATCCAACAACCCACCCCCGTCATGGAGTGACACGGTTACTTATTCAGGTTCAAACCGCTCGTTTACGGACCTCATGTTCCTGTCTTTCTAGACAGGTAGTCCATAAATCGCCGGTGACCTACTTGATACCCCCCTGCTCTCCGTAGTAGCCGCCACCAAGGACATCATAACTACCACGCAACGTGGAAGTGCCGAGCAACGGCAAGATTCCAGTGCAAGAACAGTTCGTATTACAGTCGTACTAAATGCATATGTACAGGCTATGATAGCATTTGATCATCCTGGACCTGAGATGTTGAGCAATTTGAAAAATGAGTAAGTCATAAAACATTCGATCTTCACATGATAGGTCCAATTGCCAGTCAGAGTATGATGCCAAGGATGCGACTCAGATTAGTAAGTGAAAGTTGGCCCTATCCCAGCATTGCCGCCATTGATCGCCGCCAAGTAAGTTGAGCCACGAGGACCGACAATGGTTTGAGCACTGACACCATTATTGCTGAAGCTGGCCGGTTCATGACTTTCAACTCTGACGGCTTGAGCACCACCACCTCTATTCAACGTAGGTGCGTCTTGAAGGTTCACTATGGCCTGATCGCCGCCTTCGACCTCAAAAACGATCCGAAATGATCCCGGCACCGCGAGGAGAATATGTCGCTGGAACCGCATGAAGTCAGCCATTGCGTCTTCTGCTCTTTGGGGGCTTCCCAAGAGTCCTCGGGCTGCAGAAGCACTTTGGGCAGTGGGAAATAGTGATGCCCATGCTGTGTCATATCCGTGTCCACCGGATGTTCCTCTAGCACTTGCTGACGAGATAGGTGATGGAACAGGCTCATAGCGGTATTGAGCTTGGCCACAGCTGGGCGTAACGAAATCTTCAGCGAGATCAAGTAAGTGATCATGATTTCAAGAATTAGATGAGTTCTCCCCGTCCCGCACCAAAGGACGTACTTTGCCATAGTCCCCCCGCCCCGTTGGGCGGTTCCAAGGAGTGTCCTGCACCATGGGCCTGCGGGAGGCAGTGCGCCCCAGTGGGAGGACTGGGCGCGACTCCTGAAGGAATTGTGACAACCGAAGGCTGGATCCAGTTCCTAGCGACCCCCGAAGACGAGCCTGCGTACAATTCGTTTGTCGCTAACGCGAAAGTCAGTGATTTAGACTCGGAAAACATGCAGGTCGACTGACGGCAATTCCTTGATGGCAGAACAGCTGGCGGCTCAGGAAACACGCAACGAATCCCGCGACGCGCACAACGCGCACATGGCCCTCCGCTATGGGACCTTCCTCCACAATGCTGCCAATAAAGTTTTAGGGTATAATAATGAATGGATAAGGAAACCCTTACTTGGTGAATGGCTCTGCAGCCCGTACAAGTTTGCTGCCAGTGATTCCTTGCTGGGGCCTGATTTCGGCTTCCTGCCAATGAAGAAGCCATCGGAAATTCCTGGCCCCTAAATCAGCCGGTATGTTTGATGGAGCCAAGTACACCCACTGTCTTATGAAGAGAATGGAGGTGGCGCAATTGCAGAAACGAGTGATATTCAGGGACGAATCGTGGAGAAGAGGGGGAGAGAATGTGGGGCAAGAGCGGACTATATAGGATTGTGGACATCGAACAGCGCTTACAGAAGTCAGAGTCCCGCGGGATGTTTAATCACTCACTCGATTTAGAAGCTACCCAGTGACATAACTGAGTTGGCAACACCGCCATTTCATCTTGTCCGCGGGGCGGTTCTCCAATCGGCGCGTTCCGGGACTTATTGCGCGGGGCGTCAACCCCCTGAAATGGCTTGACCTGTATATATATTCCATGTGCGCCACTCGTCATCTCCCATCACTTCGTTTGGACCTACGACACCACCCTTCACTACCTACCCTCATCTTCTACTCCTTGGTTGGAACTACGATGCCTCCCTCCACAGATTTGGATTGTATCAGAGATGTACATCGCCTGCTACAAAGGAAGGTATGCCACTTCCCCTTCCCCTTTACACCACATTAATCAACCGCCAGGGACACTGTCCGCCTGATGCAGTAACAGTCTTAACCGGACCCCTTGCTTGCTCACAATGCCGTTCACTTGGGATCAGTAAATCTGGCTTGGCTTCACCGCATCACCATCGATTCATTGTAGCTTTTTTTTACTAGTACGCCCCGGATTTAGCCTCATATCATTTGATCACAAGGATCAGCCCCAAACGCAGAGTGCTCAGAATGCAATGGGTGGTGGGTGAGTCGTGTGCAAGGAAAATACAGTGATTTGATCGTGGTCCCAGAACCAGATGATAGTGATGTGTCGCCTGACGCAAGCGAAAGCTTGGTACGTTCCCAGGAATCCAGTCGCGCACGAAGCAACACGCTTCCCAACGATGCGGGGTCCCTCGGATCCTGTGTCGTACCTCCCCCTCATTCCTACGCTGGCATTCAGCTAAGCGTTGTTCTAGCAAACCGTGATACCCAAGGAGAGGAAACCGAGAAGCAAGTGTGCTCCTGTCACACATTAGATGCTGTCGATACGACCATCTCCGTGAAGCTTCTCGAGGATCCAGTGACGAGGCAATTTCTCTCAGACTTTGCTTCCCGTTATCCCACCCTTCGCAGGATCGTGGTCCAGACGGATGGCCAACCCCCACCGCCCGTGGGGTCGTGCGCTAGCCGGGGGGATGTGCAGCCGAAGCCCGTTAACCAATTTGGGGATGAGCAAACAAGAAGTCATTTGGGGATACCTTGTTCTGCGGATCTTGTCCGCACTAACCTTTAAGTTCCTCCGAACTAAAGGGTTTTGCAGTGGCTACTTTGTGGGTTTTTTTTTTTGCTGAATGTGCATGACGTTCTCCGACCCGTTTTCCCTCTTATCGCGGCTTGGTTGGGCTCGCTGGGCTCGGAGCTTCAATCCAATGTGTATGATCCTGTTCCTCGATGAAATTGTGCTGAGAGTTCCGAGTTGAAGTAGGGCTAAATCAGTCATCCCTCAGGCGCGATCGCACAAGTGCCGTGTCTGTTTGAATATGGAGATATCGAACACTTTCGGTTTTCTGGCATCCCGCTTTTCAGGCAGGACCGGTGATCTGTGGACCCCATACGGAATGCGCGGTAGGTGGAGATGAAATATTTTCACAACGAGCGAACAGCTCATCAATGTGACGTACACGTAAATAATCTGTTTCAGTTACTCGGCCCGTACGTACGTTGGTTAAGCCGAGTGAGAGCCTTTGAATAATGAAGGATTCTATGTTGCGCATCGTGAACACCGAGAACACTAACGTTGAGACTGCCATGACGCACAGACGGAAAAAACCTCAGCTTCTCAAAGGTGGACGGACGAGGCATGCACGGTGCCAGTCTTCGCAGTCAATGATAGGCCGAAGATACACGAGTGACTCCTATCTCATAGTCACACCAAAGTTTCAATTATTCGCGTGCGCGGGACTCCCACAAGTTTTGTGGCTTGCAGCTTGCTGTCGCATTAATGGCTGTTTGGCCCAATATCACCCTCATGGACCATTGGTGGGTACATGCACGCCGAGCCGGGGGGGGGGGGGGGGGATTGACGGGCACAGTATCAACCAACCATTTCTATTTCATACACGTTACCAGGAGAGTTATATCCATCGTGTGTGGTCCTCGTGGGTCCCACTTGACAAATAGAATAACAAAACACGGTAATGATCATTGACGGAAACTAATAGCACTGTCTGTACAGCATGGAAACACAAGGAGGTCAGCGGAGCAACTTACAGCAAGCCAAAAAAAAGGTGGGAACGGCTGGTGAGTTTTGAAAAGCTCAGCGCACCATGACATATGTGACGTCTGAAAGTGGGATGGTGGGAGAGAGGGAGAGGGAGGAGGGAGCTGGATGCGGCGGAGAGAGATTTGGGGACGGAATGCGGAGAACGAGCTAGAAAGCGAGTTGATTAGAATGTACGGGGAGCCTGTTAGATGAAAAGAGAGACAATAGAGAGTGCGAGTTGGATGGAATGAGTGCGAGTTGAATGGGATGAGTGCGAGTTGAATGGAATGAGCGCAAGTTGAATGGAATGAGTGCGAGTTGAATGGAATGAGTGCGAGTTGAATGGAATGAGTGCGAGTTGAATGGAATGAGTGCGAGTTGAATGGAATGAGTGCGAGTTGAATGGAATGAGTGCAAGTTGAATGGAATGAGTGTGAGTTGGATATGGGATGAGTGTGAGTTGAATGGAATGAGTGCATGTTGGATGGGATGAGTGTGAGCTGGATGGATTGAGTGCAAGTTGGATGGAATGAGTGCGTGCTTGACGAAGTGATTGAAAGGGGGTTCGCGAGGCGTGTTTGAACGCCCGTCGGGCGGATCCTGTCTATGCTAACTACCGAGTTAATTGTGAGTAGGTGGGATCGCTTCGTTGATTCTCAGGGCATCGCCCCCAAATTCGAGGACGATCTGAAAGCATCCAGGGATGGCGAACAGAACGTGTCGTTGGAGGTCCGCATCTGCGACCGGCCGCGCATCGCCTACAGAACCTTGAAGTTGCTGAAATGAAGCTCCTGAAGTGGTATAAGCGAGTCCTGGAACCTGATGAAACGTATCCTGCCCCACGATATCTGCGGCCTCTCTGCCTGCTGGAAGAGGGAAGTCAAAACCTTTGTTCTTTGAAATGGATTGATTCCTTGCGAATAAGCGTACCTTGCCATGAATTAGACGGGCCCACCGCTTCTCCATGAACTGGTTGCAGAAGATTGAAGGAATATCCTGTATCGCTGGTCATCAGGAGCTGATCGAATTCGGTAGAGAGTGCCGGTAAAGTAAAGGATTCTTCGGGTTCGGGGAGACCAGCTCCCATGCTTTGGGAGTCTAGGGATGGAGGAGGCTGGCTACTTGCACTGGTTATAGGTGAAGGGCCCTCTCCAGCTTCAGGTTCGTTTAACGTCAGTGCCGAAGATTAAAAAATCTCAGGAGTTGACTGACGGAAATTTCCTTGCTGAATTTGGGTGCTTGGTGTTTCGCCTGGAAACACGCAAGGCAGCCCACGCCGTGCGCATCGCGCGCATCTATCGTCTTCTGTTCTGCCTCCACCATACTACTAGAATTAAGAGGATGAAGATTACTACTATTGAAAGGGTGTCTTACTTGGTGGATGTTCTTGCAAAGTTGACACCGAGTCCGATTCCTTGGTATGCGACTGGGTGCGGACATCGGTTTGCAGCTCAACGAAAAAAAGTTTGAGGGACGATTGTAGAGTTATATAGTGTTCGTTGGGTAGCGCGCCATAACACAACGCGACGTGCTCGACGCAAGGAAGCAGACCGCGGCGCGCAGTTTCATGTGTTCGAGTGCAAAAAGTCAACTCCACGCCTTCACACGGAGGTAAGCGCGCCATTCATTTCCA